>NW_023596448.1:29984979-30052910 GCF_011947565.3 Pollicipes pollicipes
CAGCTCCTGTGGCGGGAATTCCATAATTCGTGCTGCAACCTGCAAAGGCAAAAGCGGATCTACCATAACAATGAGCGCACTGGTACATTTCAATCGTTTTGTTTCCGCTGGTGCTCAGTATGCCGCTTGGTTGCCCGCGCAGACTAGCCTGCTTCTCACCGAGAGGACGCCCCTCTCCCGTCTTAGACCTCAGGCTTCCGGCTGCAGCGCATCGTTTTCTCTCGGTAGCCGTGAGATGCAGCCCAGCCAAATGCGGTGGACCACGAAATGCGCCCCATGGTAGGCTGAAAAGGTTGCTAGCCAGAAGCTCCTTGGCCCATGCTGTTAGCAATCCGCTTTTCTCACACATGTTCTGTTTTCCTAGAAAGGGGGTTCCGTGCAGGGGTGAAAAAACGTCTTTTCTGTCACCGACGAAATTAGGAACCGTCTGAATTGTCACCTGGGGTCAAATCTTTCAGAAACCGTTGCAATAGATCTCTAAATGCAATAAACCGCAAAAACAAAGACAATTGAAATGCAATGCGGCAGAAACATCAACCATTTTTGTTTCGGGAGTTTGCGCGCACTCAAGTGTTATTTGCCGGCCATCAAACACTGAATGATGAATGATACTAAGTTAACAGAATTATCAAGCAAGGGCATGCTTGACATAACCAGTCCAAAGGCGTGTAGTTTCCTATTCAGTTGAGAGTGAAGGAAGCAGATTGCACCTCCTAAACAGATATGTGGTTTCCTATTTTTATTCATTATTTTTCAGTTATCATAATTTTGCGGGTTTGGCACTCCCCAAAAAACTAACTTTGGGAGACTACACACTATTCCGAACTATGAAAAGAGAATTAGCCAAGTTTGGGGAGAAAGCTGTTCTAAGTGCACTTCGGAGGCAGGCTCAGCCATTTTTTCCTGCACCCCTCCTATTCCCTCTCTCATCCCCACGCATTTTTCAAAACTACATCCCCGTAATCCTACATTTACCGATAACACGGTTCTACAAGCACCTGAAACAATATCACTCTAGGTTGTCTGACGTCATCGTACAATTAGCTGAAAGCGTTGACGACCTTTACTATCTTCGCGTTATCATTGCCGGTGCAGAACTGGCATTTCCTAACATGATCCCAATTGGTTACAGCAAAGCCAATGTAATATTGGAATCAACAGATGGAAACGATATTTTTGAACACCTCTAGCACCTTCATCCAGCTTTATATGCAATATGATGACAGCTAAAAGTGTTTTATCTCACGCCTGTCCACCGATCAGTATGCTAAGTCTGAGATACAACGGGCAATGTGAAAGGCCTACACCACTGATGCTCGGCCCCTTACCTCAAAGCCGCTATTCCTCCCAGCAGCAGGTAGCCCTGGATGAATCCTTGGCATGTGTCGCTCCAACGACCTCACTTTACCTCTTAAGCTACAGCTCAGGTATCTGCAAACAACAACCCTCCTAGATCGGTAGGGTTTTTTAAGGCTATTTCCTTAAGCTCCTCACGACATGAACACAACCAACAGCAGCCCACAGCCTTGCGCTGAGCCCAGCACAACCTGTGTAGCGAGCAATCCAGCCCATCTGTCTCAAATGGCACGATGCTTTAAAACGCTGCGTGGCAAACTGATCACGTTCGTGGCAAGATGCTGTGGCTAGCCACGATTCTTACGATTAGTGATAGGCCTAGTTATTTGGCATTTTATATTGTTTAGTATGCGAAGTGACTCCTGGCTGAACATATGTGAAAAGCACTGATCTGAGAGACATTGGAAAACACTATGTCACTACTGATCTATAACGTCAACACTCCAGACATGCTCACGGTGCAAGCGTTAGCGAGAACAGACCAATGCTAAACTTCGAGTCTCGTCTAGCTGGGGTAATCTGTTGCAATATGGTCTGGTCCGTTGAAGGTTGTTTTCATTTTCGAAATTTTGTCACCAAATAGTTGGCAAAAGTGTCACTTTTTGTCGCCGATCATATCCGGTAACTAATAAGTTCTTTTCACCCCTGCCTCCTTGCTTCCTCATTGCGCTCTGACATTGTGGTAACGTAACCATTTAAGGATAGGAGTATTGTACGGCTTCAAAGACAGAATATATGGATCCAATATGCTGGCTGATGCAGCTCAACCACAAGATATTTGGAGGAGCGTATCAGCTGTACTGCGCCTCATAACACAGTTTTGATCAACGACTGTAGAAGATAGCGTGGTCTCACATCACCAACTGCAGAGGATGGCGTGGTCTCACCTCATCGACTGCGGAGGATGGCGTAGTCTCCCATCATCGGCTGTGAGGGATACCGTAGTTTCCCTCACCGACTGTGAAGGATAGCGTGGTCTCATCTCACCAACTCCGGAAATGCATCACATCACATCACCATCATCAGAATCATCACACACCTTGTTACTCGTCGGGATGTGTCTGCATACTGTTCAGAAGGACTCACGTAGAGCCGTGGAGGTCAGGTCACAGGTTCGCGATACGTGCTGTCGGGGAGGTCAGGTCACGGCTCGTATCGCCCGCCGATCGATGACAGCGTAATATCCTGGTGACGTACACCTGGCGCCGTGACGTCCTGGTGACGCACACCTGGTACCGTGACATCCTTGTGACATACACCTGGCGCCGTGATGGCCTGGTGACGCATACTTGGTGCCGTGATGTCCTGGTGGCGTACACCTGGTGCCGTGACATCCTGGTGACGCACACCTGGTGCCGTGACATCCTGGTGATGCACACCTGGCGCCGTGACATCCTGGTGACGCACACCTGGTGCCGTGACATCCTGGTGACGCACACCTGGTGCCGTGACATCCTGGTGACGCACACCTGGCGCCGTGACATCCTGGTGACGCACACCTGGTGCCGTGATGTCCTGGTGACGCACACCTGGTGCCGTGATGACTGCTGGCCGCCCGGTCACGGTGCGCCGTTCCGTCTCACGTATCACACGATCTCTTCCCGGAACGGCAGCTGCCCGCCTTACACCCAGCACCTCGCAATAAAAAAGCCCGCCGACAAGTCTAAGGTTGTTAGCCTGATCCATAATCTCCTTCGTCGTTAAAATGGGGCGTGTTCTCGGAAAATGACCGTCCTTTTTCTGGACAACCCCTTTGGAATATTGTCGCATGACTGCAGCGCACATCAATTCTTCCGTGCGAGATGATTTGTTCCTAATCTGAAAGTGACAATTTGTATCCCATTGACAATCCCTAACAAGTCACAATTGTGTCCAGGCCTGCGGGGCAGCCCACAGCAGCTTCCGACCGTGAACGTGACGTCATCACCGCCGCAGGTAAACACAGACCGCCGTCCCGCGTCAACAGATCGAGCCCAGCCAGCAACAGGCGACCGGCCGTGCGCTGTTGGTTGCATCACCAGGTTCGGGTCAGACTGGTACGCCAATGTCGGGCTTGGTCGGATTTCCCAGCGTCTAGGGGTTACCGGCAGGGATGCGGAGAGGCCCACTTCAGAGAAGCAGGCCATCCTGCTGACGCTCATACAGACCGGGGAAAATGTCGCGTTCTGTTAAGGCTCGGCGTGTGAGCTCATGATGAGAACATTGACAACTGTGGTACGTGACGAGTGATATTTCAATAGTTTCCGGCGAATGATTCCAATAATTTCAAAATATAATATTTACAACAATTCCCTGCGTTTTGCTGTGTGATTCATGAGTATTTCTAGGTGGAGCAAATGCAGCTTGAATCTGCAACGCCATCAATATTTTTCCTTGTGGACAACCAGCATCACGAATAACGGTTCGAAATTAATGTTTTCTCCCTACTCTCGATATGTGGCTTGTATTACGCCGTCCACGAGCCCTGTGCTGTTGACGGGGGCCCAATAGGCTGATTTTCTAGGCACTCGCGTCTTTCCACCATGATATTGGGTTCTTACCATGTTCTCGGGGGCCTTTTGTCGTTTCCAGGTCCATAGCGAGACTTTCGATGCTCAGGGGACCCTCCCTATCAGTCGCGGCTTTTCAGCGTGCTCCTGGAATCGTGCTTCAGCCCTGCACGTTAATCTGCCGGAGCACTATCGATCAGTCGGGGACACTGGTCTACACCGGTTTTAGATCCATCTCGTTTCTTCGGAGGCCTGGCGCTGTTGGCAGTGTTTGCCCTCGCGTCAAGCTGTCTTGACACTCTCGATCGCTCAGAGGTCGTTCAGCTTGGTCTTTGGGTTTTTTAATGTTCTTGGGGAGACTATGCCGTTCACCACAGCTTTGTTGTTGTTAGCCGTTCGCGATTATTGGGTTACTGGGAACGAATTAGCAGTCGCATGCAGCAGCCCTAACGAATGGGAGCCTGCCATTACATTATTTCTGGCAGCAAACGTCAATAAGCGTTATTATATCCCTATCGATAATCAATATACCAAATATCAATATCAATATCAGGAGTTATAGTTGTCTCGAATTTGATTTAATAACTCGAAATTTTTAGTTAAAATAGCCACTCCGCCGAAAGCAATCTCAGTAAATTTCCTCCCCACATTACGAAAAAAACTCTTCGTTTGCCTTGCTTTTCGAACTCACATTATGTTCCCAACGCACTGATTCGTCAGTGTTCGTGCAGTTGATGGTACGAAAGTTTGATACACGTTTTAGAAGGAAGATATACAAACATGAGGCTGTTCAACGAAATATTACATAACGACTATGATTTTCCCCTGTGACATTTAGCGTCACGACTCTTTTTTGTGGTATGGCTGTAGAGATGCCGCAGGCCCGCGCGCCCGCAATGTGCAGGACAAAACAGCTCAAAGGCACCTTCAGTCCGTAACAGCTGATGATGGCCCACAACCGGTTCTCCCGTCGCCATGGCGACGCCAGTCTCGACGATTGCGGTTATCACGTACTAAGGTTGCACTTTAGGACTACCAAGAAAGAAAGAAGCATTGTGCTGTGAAAAAAACGTTGACAGCGCGATTCGGACCCGAAAATACTCAAAATCAATCTCCTCATTATGTCTGAATGGTGCTGCCACGGGATTACACATTGGTATAGGCACACATAACCACTAATGAGGCTTCACCAGAGGATTTAGAAAACATTCCCTGAACGTAGAGCACTCCCTTTTAAACTCAAGAAACGCTTGATCCAAGATTAGCCGTACATTACTGGCACGCCTCACACCAGCTCTGTAGAGTTATCATGAAATGGCGGCTGTCTTCTGTTGCTTCGAAGTTGAACGCCTGATGGCATGCTGCGGGACCAAAGCCCTTGTCTCCATACCATACAAAGTAGTCGCACGTCACAGCCGGTCCGTGTTGTGACGCGCCTCGGCTTACGGCCTCGAGTCATCCCGAGGCACCCGGCCCGTGCTCAGCTGGTGGTCGGCTATTTTGGGAGCCGGTCGCGGCGACCGCTGTCTCAGCCCGCCACGAGCGCCGTGCGAGACTGGAGACTGGGAATACAACTCCCGGCCTTAGCCGACGTCTCCGTTTTGGTCCCCATCGATGGTGCTGTTTTGGGGCGAAGTTAGGCCAGTGTCCACCCTATTTATTTGCAGAAAGTTTCACCCCTTTGCCACACGTGCGGCAACCTAACATCATGATAAGGCTGTGACCGTTGATATTACATGCTTCATCTTGTTCCCACCCAGATGCTTCTGTGGCAAAATGTTGGACCACTCATTCAAAATCCAATCAG
The DNA here is from genome assembly GCF_011947565.3 of Pollicipes pollicipes. Classification (NCBI taxonomy): domain Eukaryota; kingdom Metazoa; phylum Arthropoda; class Thecostraca; order Pollicipedomorpha; family Pollicipedidae; genus Pollicipes; species Pollicipes pollicipes. Next base: position 29,990,632 of record NW_023596448.1, read on the forward strand.
GAACAGGCAGCTCTACTATAACGGAGCAGACTCACCATCTACTAATAGGCTGACAGTCAGTCGGGTGACTAATTACACCCTTTACAATCAAAAGTATGGTATGCGTTGACCTATAGACTGTTTAATCGTCATTAACGCTCTAAGGTGCCTGAAGTTTAACGAGAGTGGATCAGGTGCCCACGAGGGGCTGAAAGGACACAATAAGGTTTGTAAGCATGTCCCGAAATCCAGAACGACGCCCTGAAAACTGTATGACGCTCCAAACACTGAGTGCCCCCCCCCCCCCCCCCGCCCCGCCCCAGCTCTCGCTATACTCGCCCGTTGTTTACCCGGAGAACCAAAAGGGGGCCCTTCGTAACACAAGGGTGCCCAACACCTGGAGCCACCCTGCATGGCTCAAAATGTGCCCCTGAAGTTCAAGTATACGCTACGAGAGCAGAAAGAATCAAAATTTTGTATACAATAAATGAGTTATTCAAAAACTTAGGAAGCGCGAAACCACGGCCAAAAGCCATTAGTACAAAAATCCCAAGCCAACAGGTGTAGTGGAATTTAGAGTATAAAGATGTTTTTTGAAACCAGACTAAATTTTGCTTTCTGGTAAAAGTGCCTGGAATCACAGAATATCGTCAGAGCTCTGCAGAGTGATTGCGGCAAGGTATAACTATTAGGAACATATTTTTTTCACACTGTCATCCCCGTCTTCAATACCAATATTTAGAGAAGAGTAGGGGATCTAGGACGAGTGAACCACGGAGGGCTCAATGTGATCCATTTCTGCGTTTGGGAAACGCCTATATTAAACTTCATCTACGAAAATTACTTAATTTTCAACTCTACGTGTCCCTCCCTTCTTTTCTGTGCTTGTTTCCCGCGTGTTGAAGTTAGGCGTGAAAATATAATTTTTTTCTTTGTAAACTTGGTACGAAATGGCATTTTGAACTTTGCTTGCAGTTCTCCGTATTTTACTGTTGTTTAATCGAAAAACAAGAGTGTTCTGCTTCGCACAATGAGCGAATGTGATGTATTTCATGTTCAAAAAATTCCAAAGAGAATGAAAGCCCAAAGAGAAATGGGACGCGCTATTTAGGTAAATGCAAGAAGAGGATAGGCCAATGCCTCGTGCTGATATGCTTCGAATCCAAAAATGCTAAGGTTATCCAGGATGCAACTTTCTCGACTTTGCAAGCAGCCTACCGTCATCCAAAATGGTGATATCTGGGTTAATGGGTGCCTTGACTACCTCGCTCACTTTGCGCCCGTAGCAGTGTCAAATGATTCTCGTATGATCATCACTGCTTGGAAGGAATGCATGCTGAGTGCGCTGTCTTATCACAGCTAACTCTGTCAAAGTGTGGGTTTTCCAGAGTCACTGTTAGGGCTATCACACTGATAAGAATATGATTATACATATGATTTCCCCATGCTCTTCACCGCAAACTTCGCGTCAATGATTGTGTCCTCATTTGGGCGCAAAATGACCAGTGCAGTCGACGCGCACGAAACACCAATAAACAACTACAAAAAGATTGTGTCTTCATCGCATGAAGGCCAGCAGATAGAATCTCTCCAGCACATGGCGGGGGGGGGGGGGGCTTTACGGCCCCACTGCAGGTGGATTCAACATCAGTAATCCAATTCATGACCGATAAGACCTCTGCTTACCGACATGCCTGACGGAAACGGTATGATGTGCTGACTTCTTTCGACGCATGCTGGTCATCGGAAGCAAACTCCATCTGTAATTTGGTTTTTGTGCAGCAAAATAGAGCGAATTGGTTGCAACCTTGCCGGAAATCGATCGGTGACCGTTCGCCTTTCCCCCGCCATCTTGCTATACCTGGTCGTGGGGGAGGGCAGTTGTTACCAATTCAAAAACGCAATTTCATCTGTTTAAGGACTGATTCGTAAGCCCATGGGCATAGTGTTGATTTCAACCTGGGCTAAACGCTGGCATACCGCTCACCGATTTCGCGCCATATGATGATGTGCCGAAGCTGATAAAGCACACTTAAGCAGCACAAGTGATCCGGAAACACGCCCGTTGCGCTGCATGTTGTTATGTACTCTAAAAATTTCAAGGACACCGCTCTTGCTGTCACTGCAAGTGTAAGACCTCCCTCATTTCACCGCTGCCACTTGCCAACAGCGCTGCAATGTTTCTGTGTTGTCAGACTCTGCAGTCTGCCCTGGCTCAAATACAGACTCCTCGAAGCACGTTGGAGCGCCGTCTGGCTGTAGCGGTTGGATTCGCTTTCTCGGTCGTTTATGACTTAGCCCAATATCACGAAAACAGTATGATGTGCATGAAATAGAAGTATGCCCGTCTGGTGGAATTTAACCCTGGCCATTTCAAATCAGTTACTCCGCATGGCTGCCCGTTCGGTCAGTTATTAACGCCGACTGGGAGGCCATACCACGTCAGTATTGCAACACCACGCACCTTAAGAAGCGCCCCATGATCAAAGATATAAAGGTTCTGCCATCGCCATCACAAGTCTTGGCCTGTCCGTTCGTAGTCTGTGGTCATTGAAAGGATTCGGCCCCGCCCTGGATTCGAACGGCAGTCCCTCTGGCTCGGGAACTACATACGCACTTCTTGCGAAACCAGCGGGCCAACAAAGGTCACCAACCAGCTATGCCGCGTAAACGGTGCAAATCGCTCGCGGAGACGCCCGTGTCCGACAACGAGACGACGAAATAGAACTGAGGAAGGCTGGCGAGCAGGCAACGACAATGTGACGGACTCAATTAAAAAAACAAAAAAAAAACGGGGCGACAGATAAGTCCCCTTAACGACATGCCCCGACCCACGCAAGACTGATCTCGCGTCCACACGCAGCTTCAGTGTGTTCCAAGTCCTTTGCGAGCGCGCCACCCGGTCTCGCTACTTGTCTGGCAATGCGCGCGGGCTCCCTGGTCCGTCCTCTCCGCACGGTGCTGCCCTCTGTCGGTGCGTCGCAAATTCCCGCGCCGCCCTCGCGCATCGTCGGGTGCTGCCCTCTGCCGCGAGTGCCGATGCCGGCCGACAGGCGACGCCAGTGTCTCCTTCCGAGCGCCACCCCGGCCGGCGCCTCGCTGGCGACCCACCCGGTCTCGCGGAGTCGCGGACGGCCTCTCGAAACGTCGAGGGCCCAGCACACCTCGCCACTGTGCCTCAGCACCATCTGGCAGGACACGCCCAGCGAGCCAGTCCTCTTTGGAAGGTCTGACATCGTTCTCCCCCGCACCATGCATCCTGTGTCCTCCCAGGATGAGAGGGGCCTTGGCCAACTGGACATGGGTGCCGTGTCAAGATCAGTCAATAAATCGCGCTGGACCAAGCAAAGCAAAGAAGAAAACACAGGAAAGGAGAACAGCCTGTGCCTGTTCAAGGGAATGTGCAACATTAATTAACATTAACATTAATTAACATAACATTGTGTACTAATGTGTTACACATTTGTACGGAGTTTTCAACTCACGTAGACATTTCGGAGATCATTCGGTGCATGTCACTCCCTTCGTAAAACCTGAAACTCTCCAGTTTATAAGCTAGACGCCCGCGAGGATGGCCAGGCAATTTCGTGCAGATTATTCAAAGTACTACAAGGGCGTCGTCTGTCGGCCAGCATCGGCACTCATGGTGGAGGGCAGCACCCGACGCTGCGCAAGAGCAGCACGAGCGCTCGCCACCCGCTGACTGAAGACAGCGCCATGCAGTACTTGACACTGCTCCGGGCGCAAAGTGATCGAGGTAGTCAACGCACCCAGTAACCCACATATCACCATTTTGGATGACGGTAGGCTGCTTGCAAAGTCGAGAAAGTTGCATCTTGGATAACCTAAGCATTTTTGGATTCGAAGTTGTTTTATTATTTCGAAGTTATATCAGCACGAGCCATTGGTTTATCCCTTCTTGCTTTTACCTAGATAGTGATTCCATTTCTCCTTGAGCATTCTCTTTGTAATTTTGTGAACATGAAATACATCGCATTCAGTTATTGTGCAAAGCTGACCTTTTCGGATTGAACAACAGTCAAATATGGAGGACTGCAGGCAATGTTTAAAATGCCATTTCGTACCAAGTTAACAAAGAAAAAAATGATATTTTCACATCTAGCTTCACCAACCGGGTAATAAGCACAGAAAAGAGGGGAGGGGGACACGTGGGGATGAAAATTAAGTATTTTTTGTAGATTAAGTTTAATAGAGGTGTTTCTCAAATGCAGAAATGGATCACATTGAGCCCTTCGGGGTCACCTCGTCCCGGAACCCCTACTCTTACCTAAATACTGGCATTGAAGACGGGGACGACAGTCTGGAAAAATCTCTTCGTAATAGTTATACCTTGCCGCAATCACTCTGCAGGGCTCTAATGATATGCTGTGATTCCAATCACTTCCACCAGACGGCAAAATTTAGCCTGGTTTCATAAAACATCGCTATGCTCCAAATTCCACTACACCTGTCGGTTTGTGATTTTTGAACTAATGGTTTTTGGCCCTGGTTTCGCGCTTCTTAAGTTTTTGAATAACTCCTTTATTGTATATAAAGTTTTAATTATTTCTGCCGGGCAAACAACGGGTGAGTCTAGCGAGAGCTGGGGCGGGACGGGGGGCGGGGCACCCAGTGTTTGGAACGCTATATAGTTTCTGGGCGTCGTTCTGGATTTCGGGACATGTTCACAGACCTAATTGTGCCCTTTCAGCCCTCGAAGGCAACCGACAACCGCGACAGCTGCAATCGTCGCGGCTGTCGTCGCCATGGCGACGGGAGAACCGGTTATGGGCCATCATCAGCTGTTACGGACTGAAGGTGCCTTTGAGCTGTTTTATCTTGCACATTGCGGGCGCGCGGGCCTGCGGCATCTCTACAGCCATACCACAAAAAAGAGTCGTGACGCTAAATGTCACAGGGGAAAATCATAGTCGTTATATAATATTTCGTTGAACAGCCTCATATTTGTATATCTTCTTTCTAAAGCGTGTATCAAACTTTCGTACCATCAACTGCACAAACACTGACGAATTAGTGCGTTGAGATCATAATAGAACACACGCGTTTGAAAAGCAAGGCAACCGAAAGGAATTTCTTTCGTAGTGTGAGGAGGGAATTTACTGAGATTGCTCTCACCAAAGTAGCTATTTTAACTAAAAATTACCAGTTTTTTTCTCAAATCAAACTGGAGGCATCTGTAATTCCCGATTTAGTTGGATGCTGTGTTTGATCTAACAACATGTGGAAATTACAAAAACGAAAATGGCATACTCCTTTTATAGTGAACGCTTACTGACATTTGCTACCAGAATTAATGTAATGGTGGGCTCTCATTCGCTAGTGCTGCTGCATCCGACTGCCAATTCGTTCCCAGTAATCCAATAATCGCGAACGGCGAACAGCAACAAAACTGCGGTAAACGGCATAGTCTCTCCAAGAACATTGAAAAACCCCAAGACCAAGCTGAACGACATCTGAGCGATCGAGAATGTCAGGACAGCTCGACGCGAGGGTAAACACTGCCAACAGCGCCAGGCCTCCGTAGAAACGAGATGGATCTAAGACCAGTGTAGACCAGTGTTATAGATCCCTGCCGATCGATAGTGCTCCGGCAGATTAACGCGCAGGGCTGAAGCACGATTCCAGGAGCACGCTGAAAAGCCGCGACTGATAGGGCAGGGAAACCCCCTGAGCAGGGAAAGTCTCGCTATGGACCAGAAAACGGCAAAAGGCCCCCAGCAGATGGTAAGAACCCAATATCGGGGTGATAAATTGTTGGTGCTAAACAATCCCCTATTCAATTGTCTACAGCTCTGCCAAATTTGACGCGGCTACACCACGCCGTTCGGAAACCATTCTGAAAAAATCTTCGGGGCCAATTTGACCCCCCACCCCCACCCGAGCGCGTGCTAATGCGCAACTGGTTTTGAAATGTGCAGCATTGTGGGAATATCGAATTCCCTTTGGACTACTGAAAGAGTTTTAGGACGCGTCGACTACAAATGGTCATGCAGCTGGACTAGTGGCGCCTCGTCCACAAAACATGGTTGGTTTCACGTCATATTTGCTCTGGCTTTCATCAACTGCTTTGTACACACTCAACCTCACTGTCACGCATAAAATGCTCCTGTTCTCCGCCAAGCGGTGTCTGGGCGCGCTCACACTTCGGCTGGCTGTACAGTCCCCTGCATGCTCTGCAACCGTTAGCTGTTGCGCGCTAGAGGTGCCGCTTTTCAGCCCGAAGCAAAAAATCTCCCAAGACGGGCTCAAACGCATACAAAAAACGCATTCAAGAAGAGCTCAAACGTGGCATCTCTAGCTGGGAAAAGCTGACTGGTGTAGTTTCTGCGGACGCCAGCTGTTTCGGAATAGCTGGAAACGCCGCTTTTGAGCTGTTAGTTCTAGAGGTGCCAAATGGATTCCCAATTTCCAGAATTCCAAAGATTTCTAAAGTCAAATATGGAGATTGGACGGACGAGGAAAAAACGTCGATAACTTGTTTTGGAAAAGGCGAAATCATTCCGTTGTGTTATAAATTTCCATGCGTCTGAACTTGATTATTGCTCCCTTTTTCAATGCCATTTGATCTAAAAACACAAACCACCTGTTGAAAGAAAGATGTATCAAAAAGTATCCCCTTTCAAACGCGCCGTAGAAACCTTCATCGGGTACAGTACCACACATTCCTTAGCCTGTGTGACTAGTAACTTACGATGGGAAGGCGAGCATCGATTTCAGTTCAGCAGTTCAGTTCAGCAGTTCACAGCACTGCCCTGCATTTGAAGACCTTAAACGCTCTAGTTTCTCAGTTGCACACCCGCCAAAATGCGGAGACTTTCCCGGACAGAGCATTTCAGGGTCACCTTGGCATTCATAACGGCATAATAACGTTATTCAAGTCCTGCCATTACATGAGCCATGTGGCCATCAACGCCGCGAAAAAATGGTCGTGTCATTCATATCTGACGTTCGTGAGCACGATTTCCATATATAACGGCCGTCAATTGGCTCTCGATCATTGTTGTGCAAGGCACAATGACGTAATCAAACAATGACGTATCTCGTAGCAATTCTACTAAACAGAAATTCTGTTATCTAGATCAGCCTTTCTACTTAAAAGTATACCAGTAGTTATAAATCGGCTTGTTTCATGATATCTGATGTTGGTTTCGATATCTCCAAATTTGAAACATTCCATTCAAGGCCTGTGTCTGTAAGCTTACCTTTAGGTGCTGCTTCGTTGTGACGTCCGATAGCCTGCACCCGGGCCCAGTTTGAATCCATGCGTGTTGTGAAACTTTTGGTGTAATGCGCGGAGTTTATTTCATGTCAATCGAATAGGGAAGGCGAGCAACATTTGGTCCACATTGCGGTGCGAAGCATAAAAGTACATCTGGTCGCATAGCGCGTATGGAGATGCATTAAAGGGAGTATTCCCCATTAGTATGAAAGTTTGCACTGAAACAGCCATATTGAGTATCATTTGGTGCAAATCACAGCACTGCCCTTTCCCAGGCCTAAACCCTGTAGGTTCTGAGCGGCACGCTCGCGAAGGTTTGCAGCCTATTTCATGCAGACTAATTCAAGGTCAACCATACATCCAAGACGACATAATAGCGTCATTCAAATCTTGCCATCATTGACCATGCGGCGATCGAAGCCAAGACAAATACAATTGTCGAGCCGTGGCGTTCGTGACCACGATTTCAGACATAACGGCCGTCCATTGGCTCCCAGTCAATGTTGTGTGTAGTACGACGACGCAATCAAACAATAGCATATCAAGGAGCATATCTACTAAATAGATAAACTGTGCTGTATAGAGGAGTTTTTCCTCTTGGGGTACACTAACAGCTATAAGAAAGCTTATTTCATCATATCTGATGCTCGCTTCAATGTTTTCAAGCGCAGAACAATCCTTTAAAAAAGAGCACCTCTTCCCAGGAATGTGCCGCATGTGGCAGATGTTCGCATCAACTTGTGATCACCGATCGACAAAAATATAAATATTTTAAAAACGTTCGGGGTGGACCGGGCCGGGCCAGTCAGCTTGAAACATTGGGAACGCGGAATCACTCGTAACAGATCAACGGAGGAAATCACCGGTACAAGCACCGACACGCAGTTTTGGCAAGCCGCGCCAATCGACAGCAACACCACTTAACAGCTGACGAGTAACTTGCCCCGCGAACATGCATCCAGACACCACGCCCACCGCACTTCCACTGAGGATTGGCGGTCCGGAAGTCACAGGCCTTCTACCCACGCTTCACCACCTTCAGCCAGGTCCCGCCCTTCTCCTTGAGCTGACCGGGTGCGGCATCTATCTCCGGCACGACATCGCCCGACTTGGCTCCGGGAACGAACGAGTAGCGCCGCAGGATCGCCACCAGCGCCAGCTTGGCCTGCAGCAGCGCGAAACGCATGCCGATGCAGTTGCGCGGCCCCTGGCCGAACGGCAGCCACGCGTACGCGTGCCGGTCCGCCTTGGCCTCGGGCAAGAAGCGGTCGGGGTCGAACGCGTCCGGGTCCGGGTACAGGTCGGGGTCGCGCTGGATGCCGTAAGGGCTCATGTAGACCATGGAGTTCTCAGGCAGGACGATGTCTGTGCCGGGAACACGGTAAGGCTTCGTGCAGCAGCGCGAGAGCTGCATGGCCGGGTAGAGCCGCAGGGACTCGGACAGCACGTTGGCCAGGAACGGCATGCTGTTGACCATGTCGAAGGTGATGCAGTCCTCCTCAGACGTCAGCTTGCTGTCGATCTCGGCCTGCAGGCGCTCCTGTTGGCGCGGATTGAAGGCCAGCAGTCGTGCAGTCCAGGCGAGCGCGTTGGACGTGGTGTCGTATCCGGCGAAGTAGAAGAGCAGACACTGGGCGATGATCTCGTCATCAGTTAGGCGGCGCCGTTGGCCCTCTTCCTGCCGCGTGTCGAGCAGCATCTGCAGGTAGTCGCCGCGCCGCTGCTCCGGGTGCTCCAGCCGCTGGCGCATAGACTGCTTGGCCATGCCGTAGAAATACTCCGTCCCTTCGTTTCCCACAATTTTGTCAAGGTTAAAATGTCTGCTGATGAATTCCGGCAAGGCGATCACTAGGAAGAACAACACAAACCGACCCGCCGACTTTAGATTGCCCAACTGGGCCGCCTTCGTCGCGATGACAGAGTCAGGATTTCGAATCGAGTCGGCGTCCAGTCCAAACGCTACGGAGACGATGCTATCCATTGTGTACCGTGCCATGATCGCCTTCACGTCGATTTCGTCAATATCCTTCGATTCTTTGTACAGTTGTTCAGCTAGAAGCTCGGCCTGTTCTTCGCAAGGCTGGCACATTTGCCGTATCTTGCCTGTTGAAAAGGCGGGCGTGGAGATATTTCTCACATCTTTCCAGTCCTGGCCAGATAGAGTAGTCATCATCTTGGAGAAGATGCCATACTTTGACATGAAAGAACTCGGTTCCCTGGTGGTGAAGTGATCGAAGTCTTTCACCAAAATAGCTTTTATCAGCTCCAAATCAGATACCGACAAAGCGGGGTCAAACACATCGAGCATCGGGAGATACCCCCCTGCCTGCTTTGTCTTCTCGTGCAGCTTCTTCACATCTTCCGCGAACGACGCCGTGAAGATCTCAAAGCCTATGCGGCCGAACGGAAATCGGTACGGAAGGTGGGCGACGCCGCGGTCCTTCCAGTAGTTCTTGTGTCTGGACAGGTAGAGGTACGCGGCAGTCAACAGCAGAGCGAACAGACCCAGCGTCGTCGGGCTGAAGATAACCGACGCCACCCAGCGCAGCGCACTCAGCAAGAAGCCCAACATGACGCCTCCTGTCGCCACAGCACTCCGCCTTCGCTGGGAGCAACTCGTGCGTGAACCACACGCGACTGGCCTATCCCGGCCAACTGATCTTCACGTACCTGCCGTGGGACAACGCCAGCTCGCGCCGCTGACTCACGCGTCAGAGGCGGATCGAGGACAGCCCCGGCCCGCTCCTCCAACTACCGGACATGGTCAACCACCAGAAACGTCGTGCAGATGCCACTGTTTCTGCAAAGTCACGCGACAGCCTGGGAGCCATAATCGGCTGCGGGTGCCGCTGCCTGCCATGCGGGTGTGCCTGGGCGCGCTGCTGGCCACTCTGCGGGGCGGGGCGTTGCGTGGCGCAAGTCCGGGTTGTCGTGCGCAGGCCAAATATGGCTTTTTCATGCTCAGGCCAAATATGGCTTTCTAGGCGCCAGTGTGATATCCGACAGGAACTATCTCAGGCGCACTATCTGTAAGTTTGGACTTCCACCCGCTGGAGGGGGAGGGGGGGGGGGGGAGGGCTCTGACGGGGTAATTCCGTCGGACGCGGCTCACGATTGTAACCGTCACTTCCCATCAATTGGTCCAAAAATGCCGCCCGGCCGGGGCGGGCAGCCATGGGAACCCACCTCTTTCTCCCAGATCACCGTGCGTAAGCACAGCCGGACTGGTTTTACACTCCACGACCTTACCCGAGCTTTCAATGGCTATGAGTTACTTATCTGGATTTATAGCTATTGGAATCGATGGCGTGCAGCTGCTTGTGCTTAACCGTTTCGCCGTCATAGGACCGGTCTGATGCAGGTGACGCCGCCAGGGGTGTGTCAAGAGAGGGAGAAGGCACAGGGCCATGCCTCCCTTCTTGAGCTACGAAGGGGCCCGTAGGTTCCAAAGGGGCCCCATGGTCGGCCGAACAGACATAATTTTTTGGAACAAAACGAGACAAAAATTGGACGTCTTTGGGCCGCCAGATCAACCAAGAACAAACAGCAGCCAGCAAGCGAAAGTTAAGGGTCCGCGAGAAGATAAAAAGTATTTCTTCGCTGATAAAGAGGGTGATGACTGGAAGACTTTAAAGCTCAGTACGCTGCCCAGAGGCCCTACGCTGTTTCCGGGGCTCTTTATGTCCACTTGCGAGGCCGATCTGATCGTTAAGGAGCCTTTCAGGTTAGCCTCAATTTTTGCATGTGGTAGGAGAGCCTTGCGCTGTTGCTGGACCCTTCCTGCTAGCGTGCCGGGGGGCTCTTGTCAATGTGGGGCCTTCCACGGATTCTTTCCATTCGCCCGAAAGATTCCATACGCTATGGCTGAGCGCCCCATATGTCATCTTGCCGGGGTATTCTCGGCTGTTCAGGGGCTCTTCACATTGGTCTCGGCTAACTTACCGTCAAACTCGCGATGTGCTCATGGGCCTCTACATTGGTCTAGGGGTCTTTCAATTCTCCGGCATTTGCTTAGGCCCCCGCGCTCTTGCCGGGGGCCCATCTGTCAACCTGTTTCGGCACACCCGGTCATTAGGGCCTTGCAAATTGGTTCTTGGGTACTTTCCATTTAGATGGAGACCCTACGTACTTGTCGCGGGGGGGGGGGCATTTGCTAACTTGCCTGGCATACTGAATTATTCGCGGGCCCTACACATCGGATTCTGATATCTTAATGTAGAGCCCTACGCTCGTGTCGGGGTCATCTGATGGCCTGCTCAGGTACACTCCATCTTTCGGGTGCCCCCCCCACTGGGTCTTGGGTACTTCTTATTTCACTGGAGGGCCCTATGCTCTTGTTGGGGCCCCTTCTGATTGCCTGATTGGGCACACTCAATCGCTCGGGAGCCCTCCGCATTGTGTCTTGGGTATTTCTTATTTGGGAGGCGCGGGATCATGCCCCCTTGTGTCCCCAGGAGACCCATGGTATTTGACCGGTATGGGCCTTTTCGGGCCCATACCGGTCAAACGGACGCAGTTTTTCAACACAAAGCACAATAGAATTGCGCGTCTTTAGGCCTCCAGACAAACAAGAACAGTAACAAGCTGAAATGATGGGCCCGTGAGAGGCGAGGCTAATACTTCGCTGATTGACGGGGCTCACTTTTCAGGCTCACAGCCTCCAGCGTCTGAGCGTGACACCAGTGAGCTTGTGCGACCTATGGGGTTCTGGCCTGCCACATATTTGCATGACGTCATGAATACGTCACGAGAACACCACACCCCCATCGGCCAATGAACCTGAGCCGACAGCATTCAGCAAACAGGAAGTGCATGAGAAGCAGAAGATTGTGCAAAGGTTTCGCGAGAGTTAGCACTGCCATTGGTCAACCAGGCAGAAAGCGGTGGACGTGATTGGTCGTGATTGGCTTCATCTTCGTTCGTGGAATGTTTGCATGGCAGTGAGGCAATGCCAACCTAACCGTGCAAAATTGCCACCTTAGCACTCACATGCAGCACTCACATGAGGGAAGTGCTCGCTGAGGCAAATGTCGTTATGCGTTCGTGTCTTGACGCTTTCTCGTGGTGTTCTTGCATGGCTATCCGTGAGTTGAAGAAGCTTACTTGTATTCACATCTCGGTTACGTCACCAGTTTTTCGATTCAGATCTGAGTGGCTCGGCGATAATATTGTTCTTGGCCTTAAACGGCGCATAGCTTATTGGGTGGCAGCATTTCAATGGCGTTGCTATGGCGTCCTGCATACCCGAACGGCCTTGAAGAAGTCTGCACCAAACGGGCTGTACAGCCTCGCGGTCTGTACAGCCTCATTACAACCATTCTGTACAGCCTCGCGGGCGTCTGGCTCATAAACTGCGGGATCTTCGTTATTAATAAGGGCAGGGCTGTAAACTGCACCAAATGATCTTTGAAATGGCTATTTCAGTGTATGTTTTTTAAACACAATTTCCATTGCATTGGGGCTTTAACCCATTCAAATGTCGAACATCCTTCAAATGTCTACTCCTACCTATTTTATTATTATTTTTGTTATTTGTTATTAGTTTACCTATAATAATATGCTACCTATATTAGGGAATTTGTTTCAGCCTGGGAGCAAAAAACTGGAGGGGTTCAGCTAATGTTAATAGGAACGGCCATCGTTCTAAAACAAAAGTGTAGGAGTTCCAAACACCGCTATACTGTGCCGTTGCCATAATTGCGCACGAATGTTCAAACTGTCCGCTGAATTGAGTAAATGTTCTCATTTTCCTATTGCGTCCTTTTGGTTTGCCCGTACAGAATGTCATATCCTCCACGGTGTCAAAACTGTATTGTAAACTGTATTCAACACATCAAAACTGTATTCGATAAATATCAGAGCACTTGAGCCATGCATGGGGAATTAAAATTGTATAGGATGTTTACCAAGATGTTTACAATGTACCACCTAACTTGCCGTAGTTTTTTTTCTCAGAACATTACATAATGATTACAGAATAACAACCATCAACAATCAGAACAACATATACATCCTACGTTGAAGCGGCTGGTCAAAGAGGGCAGTCAGGTTATCATCATGACAATATGCATATCAAGGCTTGTCATTTGACATGAATGTCAATCATGCACAGCATCCAAGCGGTAAAACGATTCAACAGTCCGTTTTAAGGCTTCCCATGCTGTCAAAGTCGTGAAAGTACAGCATAGTGAGACTCTGAATTCCTACATTCATGGTGCAAAATGCTTGCTGTTCTTAATTGTTTCGCCGGAACTCTGCAGCTTTTCACTTACAAAGTTGAAGAGCCGTAAAACTGGAAGAAGGCAATAAGTATATTATTAGTACCAATGAGGCTCAAAGCATTCCAAACAAAACATTGTATTGATTTACTGCCTGGATGCCATCACTGGTTGATGTTGATGTCCAGTGACAATTTCTAGCTGCTGTCTATGACCAGCTATCTCAACGGGCGTGGGGGGGAGGTGCATATTTTTATGTCACTGTACAACATTTGTGGAAAAACCAGCCACTGCACGTTGAGTGGAGCATTGCAAAAAAATCATCCTATGTAATTTCCATGCTCCACACCTGTTGCTAAAGTGCACTGATAACCATCAAGCACTGTTTTTGGTATGAGTCATGCGGCAAACGATGCTGGCAAAGCCAAATGGACATAATGGCAAACTGAGCACGTTTACTCGATTCAGCAAACCATTATTAGGGTGCCACGATGACAATAGCGCAACATAGCGATGTTTCGGACTCCTGCACTCATATTCGAGCATGTTTGCTGATGTTAAAAAGAGCGTCCCACCTTTGGGACGGATTTCAAAAGCATGCTCTAGTGAAACCTCAGGACCAGTTACGTCTAGAAATAGCACTGAGTGCTACCGCTACAGCACCTTCAAGGCACAATAAGGATAATGATTTAACCATATATGAGTCCAGATTACCTTATCAGCGCTTTGTAACAGCTCTTTGCGCCATTATCTGCAGTCGTAACCACCGTGGCCATGACAACCATCGTGGCACCTCTCCTAGCAGAACGTTTGCGATTGGCCGAACGGTTGACAAGGGCTTTTACCGCGATGCACATTGGTTTATGTTTAAACTAGTGCGTCGCTGTGGACCACGTGATGCTCCCCATTCCCAAGGTCAAAGGGCGCCTCAAAAAGCTCCATCGTGGTGAACGCGATAGGGAATAAATCAAAGCCGTAACATAAAGTTTCATTGAATTCGCGGGATAACAGCCTGATATTTGCTTATATTTCTGCCTGAGCATATTGTGTCAAGCTTTCCTAACATGCATCACATACACATTTTGACATTGAGTGTTGCAAACACTGCAGAACGCAAACGTAGAAAAAGACAGGCAAATCAACTATATTGTTTTCATAGTGGTAAACAGAAAGTTCAATGAGGTCTCTCCAGCGGGAGCGGCCGATTCAAATCGAAATTCTGAGCTTTTCGAGAGGATTTCAAGGAAAGTGCTACTACTGATGACATCGTAGGCGTCTGACCTAACAACGAGTGAAAAGTGCAAAAACTATGGCGTTCTCCCTTAATTACGTAAGCTGAATCTCTTTAGTCTTTCGCTAGCCAAGTTGAACAAGAATACAGGGCAGGAGCGGGGAGGGAAGGGGGGTCCAAAGTCTAGTATAAAATATGGCAGGAACGGTGCACATTTCACAACTAGCCATAGGGTTCCCATGTTAAAATGCCCTTCTTCAGGCCCACGCCTTTCTAAATCGTAAACGACTATATGCGTAAAAAGTGCATAGAAATGAAACCTGAAGGACGGTCTTGCAATTTCCTGTATCAAAAGTGTGCGCCGTGGCAATTCTTTTCAAGCTATCAGACAAAGGGTAGACCCATGCACGCGCCGTGATGTCCAGGTGTGGGATCGAATTCCGTTGCCGCCAACTCTTTTCAGCAGAGTTGGGATGGAATACGTAGGGAAGACGGTCACTGACTGGCGATAGAATCACTGAGTACAACGATATTCTGATTAGTTATATATATATACATATATATATATATATATATATATATATATATATATATATATATATATATATATATATAGTGGCAGTTTTTATACATAAGATATGGCCTGAAGATGCCTCTGTTGTGCTGTGAAACGTGCTGCGAGTTACTGCAAGACGTACACACGGGATCTTTTTATATCTGTAAAATATACTTGGCAGGCGTTATGTAGCCGCCGGGCTACAGGCAACAGCCTATGGCTGGGGTGAATAGCATTATTGTACCTGACGTATGGAGCCTATCGCGACAGTAGCGATCCAAAGCTGGCCGTCCCTGACGCGGCCAGAGGTAGGACCAGGCACTGTGTTAGGTGTTTAAGCTGTGATGCTGGCGGCCACTGTTGTGCAGGGCCGGCAATGCCGTCTCAGGACCAGCGCAGCGACGATGGCACAGTAACAGTGCAAGCACCTCTGATTGGGAAGCAGTTGTGCTTAAAAGCAGGGTGGCAAACATTGTAACGATCAGTGCCATGACAGCGAGCTGGTACTGCACGGTGGCCCTAACATGAAAAATATAAAACTTCTTTGATTTATCTGAAGAGGTTAAACACCTGGCAGACCTGTGGCCTAAGTGACCATGCTCCTTAAAACCATCTGCAGGAAGGTTTTTTGGGATGAGGAGAATACAAACATTTTATCAATGGCTACACTCAACAACTGAGCCTGAAAAATTAGCTTTCCCGCTACAAAACCTGCACAATAAATGTTCGAAATTTTTATATTTTTAACTAGCAAAAAAACAAACTTTTCTTTGAACAGTTTTTTTGTACAACTGTTTTTTCCTTACCAAGCTTTGTAATTTATAACTTAAACTTCCGCCCATTGATCCCAGGGTAAGAATGGCACCCCTAGGCAGCTTGAGTGGAATGGGCAGCTTAGACAGAAGTAGAAGATGCATAATTATCACAGGCATATGTAACACTGGCTCAAGGCAACAAAAGCACTGAATGGACATTAGATTGCCCCAAAGCATGTCCCAGCTATGCACATTTTATTCAAATGCAACATGCGGTGTTAATATAATATTTCTATACCATCTTGCACTCAACATTTGCTGGTATTGTTACAAGGAAATTGTGTTCATATAAATTACGCAATGATTTTGTTAAGGAAGGCAGTAATATTAGCCTTATTCCTCGGAAAACCAGTAGAATGGATCTAAAGTTAGGTTGATATCTCAGTGGCATGCCTTTCTCGAAACAAAAGCAGGAGTCAATTTGAATACTTAGTCTAGAATATCAAGTTTATTCGAATATTTGTATCATAATAGCAGAAGTCTGTCTGAAAACTTAGAATATTGCAATACTTGACACGAGAATTCAATTTCTACGGGAGTCACTTCTGTTATTGTCCCGACAAAGGTATGCTGCCGAAATATCAACCCAGGTATATCTCCCTTCTCCTGATTTTTCCGAGGAATAAGGTTATACTACTGTCTTATCTATGTAAATATTGTTTCTCGCTAATGCACTGAACAACTTATGATGTGTTATAGGTACAATGTTGAGGATTGGGTTACGGCTGAACATTCAAAATAATGCAATATTTGACATAAGACGTCAATTTCCACAAATGTTAAAAATCTAAAATCCTCCCTTGCATAAGTAATCATTCTATAACATTATAATGAAGTTGTTGGCCCTGTATCCTACATGATCTCATTATCTCAGCATAAGATTCAGCATAAATCATGAAGAAGCTTCATCCTGCTGACCAACTATAAATTTCAGGTACAACACAAACCATCGCACCCATTAACTACAACATTCACTGCTCACATTGGATACACTCTCCAAGCACAGGTTACTCTTCAATACCAGGTTTGTGCTGCATGCAACTGCATGGAGCAATTGCATTTTGTGATGGTGGTCTCCCCCAGCAATGTCAAAATGCACTAACAAATGTTGGTTCGCCCTTCTCATATTGTTGCCAGAATCTTACAAAAAAAAAACTAAGGTAAAAGTGACCATCGCACCATGATCACCTACTTTGGGCATAATTTAATGGCATTGGCTGGGCTATTTGATGAAAGACGCAAAGCTACGAAATGAAAATAGCATTTGGTCAAAATCAAGCGTCCAAACTGTGGGAAACACACGTTAGGTGAACGTATGGTGGGCCGGCCCTCAGTACAGCCCACCAATGTGTTGCACACATTAATTCTTCTGATTTCGAAAAAACATAAACTCACAACTTGACATAAGCTGAATTATGCCAAAAGCTCAACCAATTTTCGAAATCAGAACACTCAACAGCACTCTTAACAGTGCAGGCTGATCACCCCTTTGGTATATGCCATGATAGGTGTGTGCACAACATTGCACCATACCAAACACTTTTATTATCTTAAAGTGCCATTAATTTCCCAATAACTGCGTCTAATACAATCACACAGCTGTGCTGAATTGACATAATGGCAAACCGACGCGGGTCAGAAGGCCTCCAGTGTCAGGGATGGGAACAATGTGATATGATATATCCCTCTAATGGCCTCCGGATCGACCAGAAGATCCCGCCCCGTGTCGTCAGAATGATAGCCAGAAGACACGTTGCGATCGGACGGAATGGCCCTTCAGCCCGTGACCCGAAACGGTAATGTACCCCTGATGTTCCACTCAAGAGGCCCCTTACCCGGAAGGAAATAAGGAGCCTCATTAATGTTGAGTAGAGTGGGGTCTCATTATTGTTGAATAGGATGGGTCGAAGTAAGCTTAAAAAACGAGCAAGTTCGTGTCATTTTTGTCTGAAAACGTTCATTTTTCAGAATGTACTAGTGAAGCAAATTACACCAAAAGTCTTAGACATAGCCGCCCGGAACTTCGAGAGCAAGGACAAGCATGGTCTGGGTTGCAGCTTCCGCAAAACCGAAAAGTTTCGGCCACTGCAAGCGCCACCAGACGGCGGGCGACGTGTTTATCTGTCTTCTGGGTAGATAAATGCTTGCAAAAACACAAAATATAGAGATCCTACTTTCACTCTAGTTCAACCACCAGATTCCAGACCCACTCCACTGTGCTTTAATGGCCGATCCGTGCTTTTCACCAGTCAAAAATTGCACACGTGAAATATGCGCTCAGACTGCCTTTTTAATGTAAGATCTGGTGTCATGAAGCGTTCAAGAATACTTTTTCAGGAGCGTCGTCAGTTTCATCCACCCGTTGGCCACAGCATAGTATCAGCTGCCAGGCCGACGCCGCGCAGAACGCGGAGACTGCAACGCCTGGGGCCTAGGCTTATGTTTCTAAGATTGTAGGGTGCGCATGCTCAAAATTACGTCACATAACGTGTATTAATAGTTGATTACAGTGCTTGAAGGTCATAATTTCAGAAGCGTCATCATTTTCGTCCACCCGTGGGCCACGGCTAAAAGTTAACGCTTCGCGGACTACGGAGACTGCAACGCCTGGCGCCGAGGTTTTTGTTCCTAAGATTTGCGATTGCGCGTGTTAAAAAAGTATGTTAAATAAATTGTATCACTTATACATTTTAACGGAATCGTGAACATTAATAGACAAACATTGGCTTGGCCATGTTAAATTAATACACATTGTTGACCACTCGATCTGCAATTAAATTATCATCTTTAAAATTGGATCAAACACACCTATTTTCAACCTACCTTCGCGATGTCCTCAATGTATGTGGAACCCAGATGAAAATTCTGACAACGCTTCTGAATTGTATTGGCTTAGAAAGTGTCATTTAAACCATTGCAAATTAAGAGCGTCGGTAATTTATTCCATGCAGACGTTCAACGCCTGATTTCTGCAGGTTATTGACCTCAAAACACAACAGAATTGAGCTAACGGTAGCTCCTGGTTTCTGTTCGGATTACAAGGTAAAAATATCCATAGAACGAAGAAAACCGTGTCCCTTGATAGCCAGTAAGCTATATCCGGGGATTTTTTTTGTGGGGGGGGGGGGGATCACGATAAGATGGGCTTTTGTCAACCATGTGTTCCCCCTTGGCAAGGCTAACGAGGTGCTACGCCCCTCCCTACACACAGAAGCAGATCAAGTCGCGTATGTTGCATGATGGACAATGAAGTGTCCGTTGGGTCGATCCATACCTAAGGCAGACAGATTCCCGGGGGGTATTTTTCTGCGATGGTGTGGTTTTGATGATGGGAGGGTAATTCTGAAAAAAAATACTGTTGCAGGTGTCCAACACACGTTTCATACACCATGAAGTAGTAACGCTAATCCAAAAGTATGCAACAAAGTAGCCATACGATCAGCTCGCAGTCAGTCATGCAGGAGACATCCAGTTCAGGGCAGTGGCCACCGACGACGGACAGGAGCTGGGCCAAAATAAGGAACATGTGACAGATGGGCCTTATTATGTGGCTTGGTTCTTAAAAGTACTGTGAGCCATCGATCCACTTTCAAAATTCTCACCAGCCTATGTCCAGGCCGTATTGTAAAATTTACACTGTGGAGGCAGATGCCTCCTCAATGACCCAAAATGCCTACCCGCTCGTGCAATTTTGCTTCCCCAGGAGGGACAACATTAAAATGGACGAATAATCTTGGGAACCTTGATGGCCTTATTTGCCAAGTGACAGATGAGTCGGAAAGACTAGCTTGTGCACCAGTGAGAAACAGCCCTAGATGCGTATCTAGCATAGCAGCCATGACATTTGAATAGAGAGCGATAACAACCCCATCTCATCCCGCCGGTCATTGGGCTCGCTTTCCAGAAAAAGTTCCTGAAGTACACCCTGAGCTTGGCCCCCCCCACTTTTTGAAACCTTCCTACGCCTCTGGTTGAGGCATATATGATAAGTTTGATCAAGTTTTTATGCCAGTCCTTTTTCTATCGATTTCGGCAAAGAAGCCTGGCATGAGCTAGTTCCATGTACCAAAACACGCAAGTGCCATCGGCGTGTTGCATGTGCGATCATGGTTTTATATGGCATGTAACTGGAACAAAAGATGAATCCAGATATAGCATAGAAAATAAAATCTATCAGGATGATAGTTCAGATACTATCACTACACGCGAAAACACTAGAAGTGACAAAGAACACGACCCAACTGAATGCTTCCTGACTGTTTCCAAGAACTATCTCACAGGTTTGACAATAGCCTGGTGCTCTTCGCAAACTCAGTGCACAACTTGAGCGTATAGCTATAGGTAATAGCCGTGCACCACCCCTAGCTCTAGTATTTGTTTTCATTCATCTGTCGTTCGAAATGAGGCGTAATTCAAGATTGTACGTCAGATATCTTGACGAAATTTTTGACATCGGAGCCTAGGAGACATCGGAGCCCGATCAAGAGCAAAAGTGACGCACAAATACAGAAGGTGTGCACATCGTACGTAGGAAAACATGACAGGTAAACATGTTATATATACCTGATGTCGAATTAAGCAATTGCATCGCGTGCGCAGTTCGATAGGTGCAGCATTGCACAAGAAACACTAGCTGTAAAGAAGACATTTTAACGGCAGGAGACAAGTATTCATATATCTTAATTGTTGCGCGTAATCGTTAACTTTGTTCGAGGCAAGTAAGCATACATCATCTTGGGACGTCACATGAGCAGCGTTTTTCGAGTGAAGTACGTCTATAAATGGTGCTTTAGTCAACATCTTGACCTAATTCTTGGTGCTGGTCATCTATGACTTCAAATTTAACCGTCTGTGTTTCGATCTGCTCTTCACACTTGCTGGATATGGGGTGTCTCTATAATACCATATTGAAGAATATTCATCCTCATTCAACAATATTCACTACTGACCACAAAACATTTTTGATGTTAGCTTGCTTTTACCGAAAACACATCCCATAGTAACCACAATGCTGGTGTATGGTGCCGGAAACGATTATTCACTCGAACTCATCTGCTATTTTAACTTATTTGAACTTATTAACCCGAACTTATGATGTCTACATGATATTGGCAATCGAACAGTCAAGATCGGCGTTCAGAATTCCGCACTGCTAGTGTCGATTTCGACGATTACATCTTTGGGCATAGCGGGGCTATACTTCCATTTCGTATTCCGCCTGCTTTCGAGGTTTTTCAGCCGCCCAAAATGCAGTCAAACCTCGCCGGGCTCAACTTTGACAATCAGCGATTAATGCACGGTGCGGCGCCTCCAGCCGGTTCCATTGCGTCGTGGAGCGGACATGGATTTGTTAGTAAGCTAGTAATCCGGCCGGCCAGCCTCACGCGCGTGGTCTTCGTAATGGTGTCGTCTATACCTTGAACAATGTGCACATTGGACATTCTGTACTTTGGACATTCTGGACATTGGACGTTATGATACTGACTCTTTCCACTCTGTACCCATATTGGAAGTTACTTCTCATTTTGGACATTGTGTGCCTTGGGCATTATGAACTTTGGACATTCTGTACCTTGGACATTCTTTACTTTGGACATTATGTACCTTTGGACATTCTGTACCTTGGACAATATGATACGGACCCAATATCTTGGTAAGCATCCTTCGCAATTCTCAGTCTCGACCTTGGGCTTAAAGGCGATGTACCACATTTGAAGTTATTGAAGCAAGTAGCATATTGCATTCATTAAGCTGTCTTATAGCTATTGACATATTATGGAGAAAAAAGGACTGTTGTAGAGAACAAAATTTCTCTATTTAGTAGACACGTTCCTGAATGCGTCATTGCTCGATTGCGTCATGGAGTGTTTGTATGACACTGAGGCACTAGCAAACCGGCCGTGCAAAAATTACACCCCAGGACTCATTTGCAGTACTTCGATCTTCCGGCAAGTGGCAATGACAGTAATGGCAGCATTTGCTAAGCCAAATATCGTTATGCGATCGTGTTTTGGTCATTTGCCGTGGTGTTCCTGCAAAGTTACTCGGGATTTTAAGATGTTTACTTGCGTTTGCAATTTCCGCTATGGCGCTATTCTTCACTTATTCGACTATAAGTTTTAGTTCCGTAATAGCTAGGAGCCATGCCCAACTTCTAGATATTATGTAGCACCAAACATGATCCGTCATTGAGTGATTTGACCTTATCATCCTATGTCTTAGTTTACTCTGAATTCTCGCAACGCCTCTGTTGTCCGGGGCAGTTTGCATGCGTCGACCACGAGTGGGTTGAATGGCCCCCCCGCAGGGGGGCCCCCGAATGGATGCCCAGTGCACAACCCGCAAAAGGAATCCCTGTGCGGGCTAAAGCTCGTCGGTTGGCCCTCACAGGCGCATGTAGTCCTGCTCCACTGTTATCCCTTCTCCTTCATCCCACGGCCCAGAAATGGTCATTTTTGGTCGGCAGGACTCTCATCCAAACAACTAACCGTGATTGAAGCTGGCACAGCCCGCTCAATACAAACATGCGGTCGGGCGGGGGTCAAATTGACCCCTGCCCGAAGGTTTTCCCGAATGGTTTTCGAAGGGCGCGGCGTAGCAGCGCCAAAATTTGCATAACTGTAGACAATTGAAAAGCGGATTCTTTAGTATCAAGACTTAAGATGTATCTTGAAAGGTCGAGGACCTACGGCAGGTCAAGATCAGGCCATGGGTTCAGCGAAGTCAATTTCTATAGCATCATTCAACCTTATGCCCCAACGGAGTTTTGGACGAAGCCATTCTTCTCTGAGATACTTTCCTAGGCAACACAACAAATCAATGAATAAATTACATTGACCTTTGGTCAGCTATGAATATCAGGCAAAGGTAAAAAACAGCCTGTCTTATTATTTTGTTTTTATTAATTTACTTCTTTTGATCTGATTGCTGTATGGGGTAGTTTCTGGTGCTTATTTAGAATTTATTGACAACAGGAACCACCTTACACATTTTCCATAGACCTCTTAAAGGTCAGAGTAGGTAACTGACCTAGAATGACCCAGGCGAGCATTTTTGTCGAGGAATATACTACCTAGCCTTATATTTGTCGTGGATTCAAATGCAAAACTCAAAACAGTCCAGTATGAAGTTGGTCACCATAACCTTGCAAAAGTCAACAAGGTCGCCCACCTTAAATAACCATGCGATCTATGCTTAGATCAGTTATCTAGGTTATGAAGGCACTTTGGACACCAGCCTAGAGTTTGACCTTGTTTGACCTGAAATTCATGACCTAGGAAGTTCAAGGTTTGATCCAAGTAAGTTTACGTACAGGCGACTTTTGTGACAGAATTTGGTGTCCCTAGCTCTCTTAACTGCGAAATCTTAGGGGTTCAAATTGACCCCGCACCCAAGCGAAGGGTATGCAGCCGGCCACCCTTGCGCGTTTTAAGTGAAAGTCAACTGACGTTCACTTTAACTGGGAATCGTGCTCACGAACCACAGATCTAAATAACTCGACGACCAAATTTGTCTTGGCCTTTAATACCGCACAGCCTATGGGGTGGCAGAATTTAAATGGCGTTGGTATAACGTCATGCATGCCTGAATGGGTTTGAAGTAGTTTGCACGAAATAGTGTGTGCAGCTTCGCGGGCGTGTTGGTCAGAAACAAAAGGGCCTCATGTCTTAGCACGCGCCCGGGTGGCCGGTTGAGTACACTTTGCTCGGGGGGGGGGGGCAGTTTGACGCTCCTGAGATCTCAGAAGCTAAGAGAGCTAGACATTAAGTTTTTAGGGTGTGTTGGCCTGAATGTGAGCTCACTTGTGTCAAAATTTGGGGTTCCTAGGTGATGACCTTCGGATCAAATAATATCAAACGAGGTCAAACTCCAAATTGGTATGCAAAGTACCCCCAGAACCTAAATGCATGTTCTAAACAAAGGGTCGATGGTGCCCATTTAATTTCAGTGACCTTGTTTGACCTCTCGAAGGTTATGGCGACCAAAATTATGCATGACCGCTTTTTGTGTCGCATTTGAATAGCGTCAAAGATTATGCTAGGCAATATGTTCCTTATTGATATAAGAATATATACATATATATATATATATATATATATATATATATATATATATTATATATAAGAAATTGTTGACCTGGGTCAGTTTAGGTCTGTGACCTATACTGATCTTTAAGAAATGCATGGAAGATGTATGACGTGATTCCTTTTGTCATTAGATTTGAAATGAGCACCAAAGACTACCCCAATCAGCGAGCTCTAGGGTAATACAACAGGTTAGTCTTGACGTTTGTGACTTTTGCACCTGACCTTGGGTCGATGAAATTTGTTTATTCAGTTGTTTTGTTGGCTAGAAGGAATTTCAAAGATGCATGGTTTCGTCAAACACCCCGTTGTTACATCCGATTTAACGATATCCTTGAAGCTGTCTCCGCTGAATTCATAGCCTAGTTTTAACCTGCCGAAGGTCAGTGACCTTACAGGGTTACTCTAAATGTGGGATACCAAATAATCCACTATTCAATATTCTACAGCTAGACACAATTTGGAGCGTTTATACTGCACCGTTCGGAAACCATTCCGGATAAACCTTCTATGGGCGGGAGGGGGGTCAACCTGAGCGCGTGTTAAGAAGTGCAAGACTGCGAATTGAACCGAATGATCTTCGAAATGGTTATTGGAGTTATAAGCATCATACAAATGTGGTGCCCTTCATTTAAAGACATCGATAATCATCCACCACAATTTTCGGTGCAATTAGCCATGCTCCCCTATCGTCCTCGCAAAGCAAAAGTAATACAATAAGAGCATTGATGCACAGAACTCGGTCCAGCAAACCATGTTTTGGTTACCTGTGGTGGAAAGAGCACAGCATAATGATTTTTTGAATGCCTGCAGTCGTGTAGTACAATATAAACCGTTCATCATTCTAGGCACACCTGTCCAGGTTTCCACTTGCACAGTTTGACAAAAACACATGTTAGAAGTAGGTACTGAACATTGTATTTGTGCCAATGAGACATGAATGATTTACGACTAAAAGATATATTAATTCACTGTTTACATTCCATGAATGACTTATATTGATACACAGTTACAACTTCTCGTTATTGTCTTGGAGCACATGTTTTGACGCAAAATGCAGACGTTGTTCTACTCTAATCATTATGCGACATTTTTAGAAAACAAACAATTGTTCGTTCAACAGCGTATTGAATGCCTTCCTTTGCAATCTATATACGGTGTGCGAAATCCAACAATTATCCAAACTGGCCGTTCAAAAAGACGAAAGCCGTCTTGTGTGCGCTGATACCGTCTACGCACGGCATGACACATGGGTATGGTTAAAGAATTAAAAAGTTTAGTGTTACTCTGAAATGTTGACCGCATAATTTGGACTTGAAAATAAATACAGACGTCTCTTTTATTTGGTTCAAGAAACCTTGGTGGTAACAGATATAAGGCAAAATATTTCTGCGTTACGCGTTAAACCGAATTATTGTATTCAGCACTGTTACCCACGTTGTTTACCGTGGTTGCTCGGAAACACATGAACGAAAGGCTACGCTACTCACACAGCTTAGCCGCAAAATGCGGGCACATTCAGAACCCAACATTGATGTGACACAGCTGGGATCGAACTAACGAGCACCAGTCAGTCATGAGGCCTGTGGGGAAAACCACATAACAGGAGTGCGTGGCCTTGGTGGCGTTCGAGCCGCTACTAAACCAGGTCGGCTTCAGCGAGACCCTGCCGCCGCTGACGGTCTCGTAGCTGTAACCCTGAGCGTGGTCGTACCGCAGTGCAAGACCGTACCCATTTTGTTGCTGCTCTGAGACCCGTACGGCCGTGGCCACCTGCTCGTCGGTGGTGGGGGCGGCCGGGATCGCACTCGAGTCCGCCTGGGCACATACGAATCGCTGATTTTCCGGTGCGTAAGACCCTGGCATTCTGATGTCAGCGGGTCCTAGGAAGAGTCCCGGCTGGCCGTCCACAGGCAGGAAGCTGGCCGCTCTGGGTGGCCGGAAGAGCGGGCCGCGTGTCTGGGTCATCGGGTTATCGGCGGAGGGGCGCGACCAGAGGCGGCAGAGCCCGCCGGTCGACGCCAGGGTCCAGCTGTAGCAGTTGGGGTGGGTGCTGCAGGCGCGTCCGCACTGCAGCCGCGACGCCACGCTGAGCTGGGAGAGGGGCTGGCTGGGGTGGAACGACTGCTGCAGCAGGAACAGCCGACTGCTGCAGGCCGCCAGCGTCAGCAGCAGGCTCAGGACCGGCAGCGTCAGACGAGGCGCGGGCATGGCCGCAGACGACCGACCGGTGGCTGGAGGCGGACAGACCAGGCAAGCCGCACCCTGCAGCGGTCACGGCTCCTTGGAAGCGGCCGTGTTTGTGGCAGTGCCGACTACCTCACACTGGCACAAGGACAGCGTTTGCGGCACATTACACCTCCCCCCGCTCCCCTTCACGCATTGATTCTTTCACGCAAGCATAGCCGAAAAACAATCTCACACTTACAAATGACTGCATTTTAGATTGAAGTGCAGGAGTAGCTGTTCCCAAGTTCGAAGTTGTTTTCAACCAAGTCCTGTATGATGGCCATACCCCCCCCCTCCCCTTACAAATGGCGCAATCCTACTTGCGGAGCTGCCGCCAACAATAATGGGTACTTGCGCAGTCAAACTTAGGCCTGCGTGCCATAAACTCAAGTGGAGTTGAATGTTATTTCCTAGCTGGCTTTCATGACGCACAGGCCAGTGCTTCTTAGCACTACTTCAATGTTGGTCACTCGAGCAATATCGGCGCGATTTCATGAGTTGCTTAGGGTAGCGTGCCACTCGCACGTCCTCGGCATTCCCGTTGTTGTCGACTGAGTTGATTTCGCAAAATATGTTTTCAGTTTGGAAGGGATAGCACAACAGGTAATTACGCCACGTCGTTCAAACCATGAAAACAGCCAATAATCCAGTGGGCCTTTAAACATACTCAGTATTGGAATTAAAGCACTGAAAATACCACTTGGAAGGAGACCAGCATTTGATGAAAATGTTGGTGCTGATGACACCAAGTATCACTATTTCCAATGAATCGTCGTTCAGCTGCGCAATATCTGTTCACCGTCGTTGCACCCGGTAAACTTGGCCTAAGAACGGAACGTGCCGTGGTTATTCTATTGTCCCTATCCATGCACTCACGTTACTCATCAGATTGTGTATAAAATAAGCTCTTTGTGGGTAAAGGTTTTCCTACGCGGCGCGACCGCCGCCCGTCGAACCCCACCATACCTCTTCCGTTACCCGTGAAATGTCGGGCTTAGCCGCTCTGCACCCACCTAATTCAGACCTTTTTCTGCCACGCTCTGAGGCACAGTGATTATTTCCTGCTTTAAACATATGTCTTACAGCTTTCGAGATCCATCCCTGCAACAATCAGCACGGCCATTTTGCGACTTCTCGGTACGAAGTGTCCTCCGTGTCCTCCTGTCTTCCACACAGGGAAGTCACACTAAGACTTCCCTTGCACATGCCCATCGTAGTTGACTAGCATAGGCCAGGCATCGAAAATGGCCTATGTCTAGAAACAGGCTAATCTAGATAATTTCAGCACTGCTCATGGCATATGCACACAAACTGTCTTCTCTGCAGACTTTCATCCGTGATGTCCGAAATAATAAAGAACAAAAGATGTGAACGACTTGGTGGTGGGAACTTGGATGGAAAACGAACCACGAAGTCATGCCACCGCAATATATATTTTTTAGAATTTCTCACAGATAAGCCTACCACCAAAAAGGCACACTTCCTTAAATGAAAGAGCTCTTACATAACGTGCGTGTAAGAAGAACAGGAGCGATGAGAGTGGGTGTTACAAGTTTCCGCATGCATTAAAACATGCCTGACCTGAACCAGGAATCGCTGACCGCGACGCATTAAAACATGCCTGACCTGGACCAGGAATCGCTGACTGCGACGCTTTAAACATGCCTGACCTGGGCCAGGAGTCGCTGACTGCGACAAGTTCCCTGCTTTGTCAGAAATCGCCTCGTAATTCATGCAGCCGGCTGCTTTTGCACCAAGGGCCAAAAGGGTGCCTTGACATGATGGGTGCAGATATGAGAGGTGGTGGGCGCAGCTCCAGGGGTACTGGACAATTCCCGCCAGCCACCGCGTGCACTAATACCTCGCATCACTGATATCGGGCTGTTTAGGCTCAAACCCTCATTTTTTCGGTACTAGTCAACAAGAAAGGAATAAAAACCTAGTGCCACTTACGAGGTAAGTGGCACTAGGTCAATATACTAAACGCACCTTCAACAGCGACACCCATAACAGCCCTGCATCAGGTAGCCCATTAAGCAAAGTGATCTCCAAAATGACCCATAAAGCGCGGTACACAATAGGGCCGAATTTATCTTAAGACGTACACATGCGCCGCGATGGGGTCTTCCAAAAAAGATTTGCCAACTGTTTTCCTCTCCGGGTGCGGGATGAGCGGGACCTGGCCCGACCCACGTCGCGGCTGGGGGCGTAATGACCGATTGGTTAGTACCTTCGGCTTTCACGTGCGGTCAGAGTTTCAATACGGATCACACGCCATGCCCCTGGAGCGCCAATATTGCCACTGCCGCCACTGGCCCTGCATGAGACGGCGCAGGACGATGTGCGTCGCGAACTCCTTAAGAAGCGCGCAGTTAAACGTGTGCCAGCTCTGTGATCTGGCGGCAGTCTATACCTGCGTTAGGTCTGCGTTTGTTGCCTGGTTCCGTCTAAATTCATTGTACAGATGTTAGAAAATGCTTAGACATAAATCAAACATGTTATCTTGCGCATGTTTGAGAGCCAGCCACATCCAACGACGCCGCACATATCTAGCGTGGGCTGGAGCAGTTCCGACCGCCTACGATCCTGAGGCAACAGCTGGCGAGCATTCTCTGAGAATCTCATTTCGACGCATGTACTACTAAAGTGGACAGTCTTTTGGTAATGCCGTCCGTATTGCAAACTGGCGCTCAGTTCGCTACGTCTATAAGCCTTCAGTGTCTAATAACTGTGAACTTTGGATGTAAACCAACACCCTATGAGGAGGAATTTTTCACACATCCCATATTTGATGTGAATTTGAACGAGTGTGATAAAATTTCATCTCTCCTTCCTTTCCGATCATCCTTTAAGAAATCACATATGGCTTGAAATGTTGACCAATTGCTCTGAAAATGTGTTTCAAGTGCAAACTTGCATATACTTCATACCTAAAGCGGATTGATTCGCCAGTCACCCAAACATCTTTGATATGCACCCAAGAGTGAACAATGTGTGGGGAATGTAGGAGACAGTTGAACTTAATTTCATTAGTTGATTGAGCTTATTTTTGAAGTCATTTTTGCCCCGTTAAACCCCTAGCCAGCCGTTTTTGTTTTGTTCATGGAGGGCTCAATGATGATAAATCTAAGCCGCTCCAGTTTCACTACCTCACCACGTTGCATTACCCTGCTGTACATAGCTTTGGGACAGGCCTGGCACGGCCAGTGCAGAAGTGTTTGGTAGCGAAATTCTGTCCTACGATTCCCAGCGGTGCCCGCCCTCCCTGCCGGGGTTAGGGGTAGGCGACGTCATATAGCCTCACAGCTGGGCGCGTCCTAAAGCCCCAATGGTACACACTGCCCTACGAAAGCGTTTTCGCATGCATACACCCTCTTACTTATTTCGCATTTGAATCTGTTAGGTTGGTGGGCACGATTGCCATTTATATTTTATGGGTGGGTTGGACGACCCTGTCTGTCAGCAAACCATGCGGAAGATACTGACGTCTCGTGTGGGGAAGCAGAAAGGAGCTTGCCCTTAAAAAATCGGTAGATTTTTCATGTGGAGCAGCTGATTGCTAGCCTTACCTGCCTTCATCACGTAATATGCAACGAGATTGATTAATTTCTGTTTAAACACATCGAGTTGTGTTCATAAGACAAATTGTGATGCTACAAGTCATGCAATCAAACTATTTTGTTTCTTAACTTGACTATTCGCCTTAAATCTGTTGAAATGGTCCCCCATGTCTGCTTTAGCAAGATGTCCCCATAGTTGTCATAAAGTGCTGACTGGCAAATGACTTTACTGTAGATGTGCACTATATCTTTAACACAGGAGTACTCTAGACTGCATAGGAATTACAATATGAAGTAGATATTGGGTTTTAGCGAATACACCATTCCATTTAAAATGCAAAGCCAATATCTCCAACTTAAAGTTATTAAACATGAATAACCAAACCTGATGCATTTGTTGCAGCTGAAATGGCAAGCAGCAAAACAGGTTTTGTGACTATCTATCAGTTATGTTATGTTTGGAGGAGAGAGATGGTTTTGTGGGGCATACCCACCATTGCCCTTGACAGAGGCTAACCATGACAATCAGAATAAGTTGTTCAAAGTGATTCGAGCGGTTTGACTTGCGTGTTGTTAACTGTCTGGTGTCAACAAAATGACAAAAATTAATTGAATCAAAACACAAATCAAAACCTGCCAAAAATAAGCTTTATCATGTTTTATCACAAGTTCTGCTGTCAAGAAATAGGTGGAGTGAGTTGAGATGATGTTCGGCATATGTGCTACTCTAAATTAGGCTAAGCTGGTTAATTGCATGAAAAGTGACAGCAAGAATTTTCCAAGAATCAGATACTCACGAATGCTGCTGTGATACAAATAGGTTTGACAGGATGAGATAAAGTAAGGCTCCTTCAACTTAGCCTTAGTCGGGCTACTTTTATGGAACTCAGCATTGATAAGAAATAGTAACAGTATACTTATACTTACTGACCCAAATTTAACAGAAGCCAGAGGTATGGCTGTGGTGTTTGATTTGGTGATGCGCTGATGTGCAGGAGTTCAAAGTTTTTTTGTTTGTTTGAATGCTTTAGGGTTATTGAACTTTTTTGTTGTTGAACATCTTTGACCTGCTTTGTGCTACAAAATCCTGTGGAAGGGAAGTGCAAAGTGCAACATCAAAGCATTGGCGACCATAACACTTCTATGAAATTACTATTCGTTGAAAAAGTCTGTTTTACTGTAATAACCTAAAATGTAAAAAACCCTTTTACATGTTCATGGTATTGCATTTATGCCAACTCGAAATGCATGTCCTTGTTTGCTGGAGCATCTCTCACTGACTCACAGCTTTCAAATTGTGTAAATGACATTTTCCATTCCTGTACGGTCTTTTTGCGATGTAATTTTTCACCCCCACCTTAGTTTAAAACCGATTCTAGCTTAGTATAAGCCTTTCTTTATCTCATGCTAATGTTATTTTGGTTTTGACCCACGCGTTATGTACAAGATGAATGAGTGACAGGGAAACCAGATTTCACATTAGTCGCCACCGCGCTGAAAACAGGGTATCAAGAAAAGATGGAAAATGTGTGAAGGTCTTCAGGTGCTGCTGTCCAGAGGGGCCATTCAAGTTCTCACGGATACACCTCCGAGTATCCGAAAAAAACGATGGTGCTCTGCTTCGTTGCAATAACTGAATGTGCTGCATTTCATTTTCACAAAAATACAAGGAGTATGCCCGAGGAGAAATGGGACGCACTGCCCCAGTTCTCGCGCGCGCCTGTTATTCTAATGTGAGTTTATTTAGATACCATTTCGGAATTTCTCAAAATAATATGTGCGCTACATCGATGCATCGACCTTTATTGACTTTGGCTATGCGCTAAATGATGCCAGACAGCATTGGGGCGTTAAGTGGGTAGGTAAATACAAAGAAAGGATAGACGAATGGCTCGTGTTAATATAAGTTCGAGTCCAGACATGCTCAGGTGGTCCAAGATGCAACTTTTTGGCTTGGCAAGCAGCCTACCATCACCCAAAATGAAGATATTTGGGTTTAGGGGCGCTTCGACTACCTCGATAACTGCGTCCATAGCAGGATCAAGTGATTCTCGCATGATGGTCACAACATGGAAGGAGCACACATTGAGTGCGCTG
The DNA here is from genome assembly GCF_011947565.3 of Pollicipes pollicipes. Lineage (NCBI taxonomy): Eukaryota > Metazoa > Arthropoda > Thecostraca > Pollicipedomorpha > Pollicipedidae > Pollicipes > Pollicipes pollicipes. Next base: position 30,022,641 of record NW_023596448.1, read on the forward strand.
TCTTATCACAGATAACTCTGTCAAGGTGCGGGCTTTCCAGAGTCACTGTTAAGGGCCATCACACTTGTTTAGTGTGTGATTGCAAACCGATTTCCTTCATACTCGTCATCACAAACCTCACGTCAATGATTGGGCCCTCATCTCATGAAGGCCAGCAGGTAGTTCCTCCCCAGCACGAGGGGAGCTTTACACCCCCTTGGAGATGGTTGGCGCCGCGAGCTGACTTCCGGCCAAGACCGCATCAGAAGGCTCTGCTTGCCGGGGGGGAGGGGGGGGGGGATAGGGCAGTGACAGAGGCGGCCCCGCTGTTGCCGGGTCTTCTCTCGGGGGCGATCGCTCCCACTTGAGAAGACGAAGACGCTGGGAGAGGCCGCGAACCCTGGTTACGCTGAAGCAGGGTCCTCCGTTGTTCTCGCGTTCTCTAGAGGGGGCGAGGTAGGCCTCATCGGTAGCACAATCTGTGGGGGAGCTTCCACAGCCGTCGGATCGGGAGCAGCACTCTTTTTACACTTGCTTCGCCATGCTGACGATTCCTTTGTTTTTATTCGGAAGGCAAGTTTGACCTTGATTTTTATTCAAGCTACCTTTGATTCGGTAGGTGAGCCCCTTGGCAGCCAGTTATTGCCCAATGCCTCTGTCGTTCGTGTAGCTTAGCTGACCATGGCGATCAGGGCATCTCCAAATCTGTTTGGGGATCGCAAGCTTTGAAAGTGCTTGCTCGCGTTGAAAGGGATCGCGATGAGCCGCAGCGGTTCAGCGTCGGAGTCAAGCTTTGCGCACTCATTGCGCTCTACATTAGGACACTACATTAAGATACCAGGATCCGATATGCAGGGCTCGCGAACAATTCAGTATGCTAAGCAAGTTATCAAATGTCCCCCCCCCCCTGACAAGCACGTAGGGTCTCCATTTAAATGGAAAGTACCCAAGAACCAATTTGCAAGGCCCTAATGACCGGGTGTACCGAAGCGGGTTGACAAATGGGCCCCGGCAAGAGCGCGGGGGCCTAAGCAAATGCCGGAGAATTGAGAGAACCCTAGATCGATGCAGAGGCCCATGAGCATATTGCGAGTTTGACGGTCAGTGAACCGAGAGCAATGTGAAGAGCCCCTGAACAGCCGAGAATACCCCGGCAAGATGACATATGGGGTGCTCAGCCATAGCGTATGGAATCTTTCGGGCGAATGGAAAGAACCCGTGGAAGGCCCCACATTGACAAGAGCACCCCGGTGCGCTAGCAGGAAGGGCCCAGCAACAGCGCAAGGCTCTCCTAGCACATGCAAAAAATTGAGGCCAAACCTAGAAGGCTCCTTAACGATCAGATCGGCCTCGCAAGTGGACATAAAGGGGCCCCGTAAACAGAGTAGGGCCTCTGGGCAGCGTACCGAGCTTTCGAGTCTTCCAATCATCACCCTCTTTATCAGCGAAGAAATACTTTTTGTCTACTTGCGGACCCCCAAGCTTTCGCTTGCTGGTTGTTGTTTGTTCTTGGTGGACCTGGTGGCCCAAAGATGTCCAATTTTTGTTTTGTTTGTGGCCAAAATTGTGTCTGTACGGCCGGCCATGGGCCCCTTTGGAAACCTATGGGCCCCTTCGTAGCTCAAGAAGGGAGGCATGGCCCTGTGCCTTCTCCCTCTCCTGACACACCCCCTGGCGGCGTCACCTGCATCATACTTGTGAAAAACGCGGCTGACGCAGGCAAAGAAAAACAACGCGGCTGACGATAACCGCATTAATCAAATGAAGCACGTTAGGTCCTACAACGGCGAAACGGTTAAGCACAAGCAGCTGCACACCATCGATTCCAACAGCTATAAATCCAGATAAGTAACTCATAGCCTTCGAAAGCTCGGTTAAGACCGTGGAGTGTAAAACCAGTCCGGCTGTGCTTACGCACAGTGATCTGGGAGAAAGAGGCGGGATGCCATGGCTGCCCGACCCCGGTCGGGCCGCATTTTTGGACCAATTGATGGGAAGTGATGGTTGCAACCGTCAGCCACATCCGACGAAATTACCTCGCCAGCGCCTCCCCTCTCCCCCCCCCCCCCCCCCGCCAGCGGGTCCAAGTTCAAACCCACAGATAGCCCGCCTGAGATAGTCCCGGTCGGATAACACGCTGGCGCCTAGAAAGCCATATTTGGCATAGCATAAAAAGCCATATTTGGCCTGAGCACGACGACCCGGACTTGCGCCCCGCCCGCCCCGCCATGCCACGAAACGCCCAAGCACCCGGTCAGCATTTCAGCATGTCCACGTCTTCCACTCGCTATTCACCAGCACCAGATTCAGACATGACCCTGTTGTATTTCGCCGTTTTGACGTTCGCCAACATGGCATACTGATGTTTCGTCAATTCGCTATTTTGCAGTTCGCCATTAAGCCGATTCGATATTTTACCGCGGCCACTTTTTTACACGTCGCTATTCCGCAGGCGTCATTCAGCACTCGACAAAAGGGTATTGGCCAAATGGAATTTTCCACTTTTTGTCCCAGAACCGCTCAGAGCCGCGATGTTGTTGCGGAGCGCCGGTCGTGAGATCTCGCCCCTCGCATAGTCCAGCGACTCAGTCGCACCGCGTCGCCGCCAGGTATCCGTCTCAGCTCACTGCGGTGATTCAGTGTGACTGCACCCGCCAGTGAGTATTGTGCTCCGCGCAGTACGATGACCCCATTGGACTGCACCCTTTCCAGAATCACGCTCTTCGTGCAGTGAAGCAGCTCCGTTTACCGTTGCTGTCCTACCCTGTCTCAGTTGCAACGGTGTCGTTGGCCTACGTTTGTCTCAGGGTCTCGCGCTACGAGCACTGCAGCCTCACTTGTCTGATCCTACCCTCCGAGCACTGCAGCAATGTCTGCCGACTGCACCTCTCCCAGGATCTCGCCGTCCGGCGTCTTGCAGTGTAGTGATGCCGGCTGTCGCTGACTGCGTGCGGCAGAGGCCGACTGCGGCGGAAGGCGAGGTGCAGTCGGCGGATGCCGCGCCGGACGTCCTGACAACGCCGCACTGCACCCCGCACTGCACTCCCGCTCAGCTGACGAACAGACGCGCTGCGGAGCGCGGCCTTCGTCGCGCTGCACCTCCGCCGTGCGAGTCGGCTGTGTGCTGGAGCTACCAGTACGAGGGTGCTATATCACTGGCAAGGTCTGCGGCCGTGCGTGTGACAGCAGCGCCGCGCTGGTGCGAAATGCGATGCTTCGCGAGGCGGCCGAAAGCTTCGCGTGACGTTGTCGGGATGCTCTCGCCAGTGGCAGCGTCGCGACTGCTGCGGGGTTTTCAGATGTGCTGCGGCATCTTTCGCAGGTTACACGCTGCACATGGCCAGAGTGATGCTTGGATTTCGCCGTCGGCGTGCTGCACACAGCAGCAGCTGGCGCGCGGACAGCGTTACAGGCTAGTGCTTGGCGAAACAGAGGACGGCTACAGGCAATGTCCAGTACTTCAGGCACCTGGCGAAATGGAATCGGAGGACTACCGAGGCGAATGGCGAGTACTTCAAGCGCATCAATGGATGGGCGTGATATTGAATTTCGAGACTTATATGGTCATGCGTCCGCCCGGCAGTCCACCCCGCTTCCGTCCACCCCCCCCCCCCCCCCTCCCCTCGGTGGCGTCATATCGTCCCGCCCACCCAAGATACCGGCTGCCGCCGCATGATCGCGCGTTACCGCAGAGTGGCCAGCAGCGCGCCCAGGCACACCCGCATGGCAGGCAGCGGCACCCGCAGCCGATTATGGCTCCCAGGCTGTCGCGTGACTCTGTACAAACATTGACATCTGCATGACGTTTCTGGTAGTTGACCATGTCCGGTAGTGGGAGGAGCGGGCCGGGGCTGTCCTCGACCCGCCTCTGACGCGTGGGTCAGCGGCGCGAGCTGGCGTCGTCCCACGACAGGTACGTGCAGGTCAGCTGGCGGGGTGGGCGGGTCGCGTCTGGTCCGCGCACGAGTCGCTCGCAGCGAAGGCGGAGTGCTGTGGCGACAGGAGACGTCATGTTGGGCTTCTTGCTGAGTGCGCTGCGCTGGGTGGCGTCGGTTATCTTCAGCCCGACGACGCTGGGTCTGTTGGTGCTGCTGTTGACTGCCGCGTACCTCTACCTGTCCAGACACAAGAACTACTGGAAGGACCGCGGCGTCGCCCACCTTCCGTACCGATTTCCGTTCGGCCGCATAGGCTTTGAAATCTTCACGGCGTCGTTCGCGGAAGATGTGAAGAAGCTGCACGAGAAGACAAAGCAGGCAGGGGGGTATCTCCCGATGCTCGATGTGTTTGACCCCGCTTTGTCGGTATCTGATCTGGAGCTGATTAAAGCTATTTTGGTGAAAGACTTCGATCACTTCACCACCAGGGAACCGAGTTCTTTCATGTCGAAGTATGGCATCTTCTCCAAGATGATGACTACTCTATCTGGCCAGGACTGGAAAGATGTGAGAAATATCTCCACGCCCGCCTTTTCAACAGGCAAGATACGGCAAATGTGCCAGCCTTGCGAAGAGCAGGCCGAGCTTCTAGCTGAACAACTGTACAAAGAATCGAAGGATATTGGCGAAATCGACGTGAAGGCGATCATGGCACGGTACACAATGGATAGCATCGTCTCCGTAGCGTTTGGACTGGACGCCGACTCGATTCGAAATCCTGACTCTGTCATCGCGACGAAGGCGGCCCAATTGGGCAATCTCAAGTCGGCGGGTCGGTTTGTGTTGTTCTTCCTAGTGATCGCCTTACCGGAATTCATCAGCAGACATTTTAACCTTGACAAAATTGTGGGAAACGAAGGGACGGAGTATTTCTACAGCATGGCCAAGCAGTCCATGCGCCAGAGGCTGGAGCACCCGGAGCAGCGGCGCAGCGACTACCTGCAGATGCTGCTCGACACGCGGCAGGAGGAGGGCCAACGGCGCTGCCTAACTGATGACGAGATCATCGCCCAGTGTCTGCTCTTCTACTTCGCCGGATACGACACCACGTCCAACGCGCTCGCCTGGACTGCACGCCTGCTGGCCTTCAATCCACGCCAGCAGGAGCGCCTGCAGGCCGAGATCGACAGCAAGCTGACGTCTGAGGAGGACCGCATCACCTTCGACATGGTCAACAGCATGCCGTTCCTGGCCAACGTGCTGTCCGAGTCCCTGCGACTGTACCCGGCCGTGCAGCTCTCGCGCTGCTGCACGAAGCCTTACCGTGTTCCCGGCACAGACATCATCCTGCCTGAGAACTCCATGGTCTACATGAGCCCTTACGGCATCCAGCGCGATCCCGACCTGTACCCGGACCCGGACGCGTTCGACCCCGACCGCTTCTTGCCCTGAGGCCAAGGCGGACCGGCACGCGTACGCGTGGCTGCCGTTCGGCCAGGGGCCGCGCAACTGCATCGGCATGCGCTTCGCGCTGCTGCAGGCCAAGCTGGCGCTGGTGGCGATCCTGCGGCGCTACTCGTTCGTTCCCGGAGCCAAGTCGGGCGGTGTCGTGCCGGAGATAGATAACGCACCCGGCCAGCTCAAGGAGAAGGGCGGCACCTGGCTGAAGGTGGTGAAGCGTGGGTAGAAGGCCTGTGACTTCCGGACCGCCAATCCTCAGTGGAAGTGCGGTGGGCGTGGTGTCTGGATGCATGTTCGCGGGGCAAGTTAGTCGTCAGCTGTTAAGTGGTGTTGCTGTCGATTGGCGCGGCTTGCCAAAACTGCGTGTCGGTGCTTGTAGCAGTGATTTCCTCCGTTGATCTGTTACGAGTGATAAAATAGTTATATTTTTGGCGACCGGGATCACAAGTTGATGCAGATATCCGCTACACGCGGCACATTCCTAGAGAGAGGTGCTCTTTTTGAAAGGATCGTTCTGCGCTTGAAAACATTGAAGCAAGCACCAGACATGATGAAATAAGCTCTCTTATAGCTAATAGTGTACCTTCAAAAGAAGAAAAACTCCTCTAGACAGCACAATTTTTTTTATTTAGTAAACATCCTCCTTCATATGTTATTGTTTGATTGCGTCGTCGTATTACTCACAACATTGACTGAGAGCCAAATGACGGCCATTATATCTGAAATCGTATTCACGAACGCCAGACTTGAACGGCTTCGAAAATTTTATTTGTCTTGACTTTGATCGCGGCATGGCCAATGATGGCAAGATCTGAATGGCGTTCTTATCTCTCGTGGGTGTCTGGTTAACTTTGAATCAGTATGCATGAAATAGGCTGCAAACCTTCGCTGGCGTGCAGCTCAGAACCTAAAGGATTTAGGTCTGGAAGAGGGCAAAGCTGTGAACTGCACCAAATGATCTTCAAAATGGCTGTTTCAATGCAAACGTCCATACAAATGGGGAAGACTCCCTTTAATGCATCGCCATACACGCTATGCGACCAGATGTACTTTTATGTCTCGCACCGCAATGTGGACCAAATGTTGCTCGTCTTCCCTATTCGACTGACATGAAATAAGCTCTAAACATCATTACAACACCTAAAGGTAAGCTCTTTACCGACACGGACCCTGAATGGAATGTTTCGCGTTTGGATATATCGAAGCTAACATCAGATATGGTGAGACAAGCCGACTTCTAACTAATGGTATACTTTTAAGTAGAAAAGACTGATCTAGATAACAATTTGTCTGTTTAGTATATTTGCTACCAGATACGTCATTGTTTGATTACGTCATTGTACCTTGCACAACATTGATTGAGAGCCGATTGACGGACGCTGGATATGGAATCGTGCTCACAAACGTCAGATATGAATGACACGACCTTTTTTCTCGGCGTTGATGGCCACACGGCTCATGCAATGGCAGGACTTGAATAACGTTATTATGCCGTTATGAATGCCAAGGTGACCCTGAAATACTCTGTCCGGGAAAGTCTCCGCATTTTGGCGGGTGTGTAACTGAGAAACTAGAGGGTTTAAGGTCTTCAGACGTAGGGCAGGGCTGTGAACTACTAAACTAAACTGCTGAACTGAAATCGATGCTCGCCTTTCCATCTTAAGTTACAAGTCAAATAGGCTAAGGAATGTGTGGCAGTGTACCCGATGAGGGTTTCTACGGCGTGTTTGAAATGATATATTTTTATTGCATCTTTCTATCAACAGGTGGTTTGTGCTTTTAAATCAAATGGTATTGAAAAGGGAGCAATAATTAAGCTCAGGTTTATGCAAATTTACAACACGATAGAATTATTTCTTCTTTCCTAATACAAAATATCAATGTTTTTACCTCGTCTGTCCAATCTCCAAATTTGACTTAAGAAATATTCGGAATCCCGAAAATTGGGAATCCATTTGGCACCTTTAGAACTAACAGCTCAAAAGCGGCGTTTCCAGCTATTCCGAAACAGCTGGCGTCCGCAGAAACTACATCAGTCAGCTTTTCCCAGCTAGAGATGCCACGTTTGAGCTCTTCTTGAATGCATTTTTTGTGTGCGTTTGAGCCCGTCTTGGGGCTTTTTTGCTTCGGGCTGAAATTCGGCACCTCTAGCGCGAAACAGCTAACGGCTGCAGAACATGCAGGGGACTGTACAGCCAGCCGAAGTGTGAACGCGCCCAGACACCGCTTGGCGGAGAACAGGAGCATTTTATGAGTGACAGTGAGCTTGAGTGTGTACAAAGCAGTTGCTGGAAGCTAGAGCAAATATGACTTGAAACCAAGGCCATGTAATAAAGTATAATCATCCGGGGATTTCTCCGACACTTTCCCTCCACTATTACAGTGACGTCACAAAGTCGCAGCCTGACATCACCCTCCGCTTGCATTACCTTCGCGTTTGCTACACCGGTGCACCTACTAACAAATGCATCTGGTGATTGACACAGGGCGCTTCAAGAAGTACTATGAGGAAGTATGAAAGGGGGATTTTTTTGCTACGCTGTGTGTATAACAGCGAACATAGGCCTAGGAACCGAGAGCCTGTGTGTCATGGCACTCCCACTTGCTGAGGATGCCAAATATTGAGTCTATGGCGATGTATTGAAGTTGGCCAGCCTGCAGCTGCTTAAACGCAGGCTGGCGAGCCTGCCCAAGGTACAGCCACTGCCAAAGGAGGAACTGACCGGCACCAGGATCATCATCCGAACTGTCGCGCTGAGCCTCAACACTATACATCATGACGCGCCGGGTTGCACTGGTGTGTGATGGAAGCAGTTTCAGACGACGGAAGTGGTGTGCTGCCTGGTAGAACGAAGGCCATTGTGGACATTGCACATTGCATCAACTATGACACGAAGCCTCCGAAGGTCGTGGCGCGTGGCGTTAATCAAGAAGATATCCGTCACACCATGCAGCCAGTTCATCGAACACACGTATGACTCATAATTCACCTATTTTACTAACACGATTCTTGCGCCAGCGGACACTTCATTGTGCACATTTGGCGAGGACACAAGGCAAACAGGGAGGGGGGGGGGGGGCGGAGAACACAAGCATATATTTTTCAGCTTAAATCTTGGGTTATCCGACATGATACAACAACCCAAACGTTTATCTGCGAAGAAACCGTCCCTGTCTCAGACAGACACACAGGCATGGAAGACAAAGAAGGCATAAGGATGCTCACTTAAGGTCACTTACGTATGCTCACATAAGCACAACGATGTTCATTTAACGCTGTCCACCTGATGTCGCACCTGTTTGGCTGCGCGCCTGGCAGTAGCCCGCCCAGCCCCAGCCTGATTAAGCCAACCGAGGCGCATATGGATGCGCGTCGTCACCAGCTTCCGAGCAATCCGCTTGTCCAGCGCAGAACTTTCTCAGCAGGAGCTTTGTGAGGCTGTCGGCGATACCAATGTCTCGGTCCATGCCTCGGCCCATCACTAGCTGGAACACGATCTCGAAAGCCTCGACAACGCTCATCCAGGCTAGCCACGGTACCATCAGACCATCTTGGCTAATCGCGTGTATCCAGCTGTCTGGCACACGGCTGGGTGGTGCTTCTCGGGTTGGATCGATACTTGGATCGAGGTGTCTGCACTTGGCCGCCACGAAGCCGGCAACGAAGGCCAGCGCCCCGTGCTCGATGTTGACCTCGTCCATCTGGTCGCCGCGGCGGGGGCCATTTTCGGTCCTCTCGCCGTCACCGCCATGGAGCTTGTCTTCGCCCGACTCGTCGACCCCGTCGTCCTCGCCGAGTTCGTTCAGGGCGGGCATTGGAAGCATCGCGGCTGTTTGCTGGAAGGCGGCCTCCGTCGTCGTCGTCCGCACGCCCTGCCATGTCCACCACAGCTGGATCTTAGATCTGCGACACAACGAAACAGCCATTTCCACGTACCTAGCAGGCGCGTTAATCAGACCCTATTACCAGTCACCAGTGTTGTTTCTCATTGCGACAGCAAAACGTGTTGGACCCGGACATGCCCTTTCTTTCGTTGTCGCATGCTCGTTTTTATACACAGCCACATTTTTGTGGTTCAGCATGACATAGTCCGAGCAGATAAGAGGGACGGTCAATGGCTGACAAGATATCGACCGCTCCTGCCCATAACCACGGATTTGTCTGGATGGTCCCGTTTCATGGTCCCATTTCAGTGCATCGGCGGCCCCAGGGAGGGGGGGGGGGGGACGCCGCCATTACTGTTTTCCGACGCAAAAATCACGAGAACAGCGCGGCCCTCCGAATCCCCCCCCCCCCATTCGTCTCTGCTCGTGAGTTTGAAGATCTATGGTTTAGGCACAGCAGCAGTTTTTTTTACCACGATATTACTGTATGTTATCCCGAACTTTGGTGACCAGGCAAATAGCTTTTGTTTGAAATCTCAGACACTAGCATTGACAGTGGCACGAAAAGTCCAAAGTGGTTCACAGTGGTTCACAAGACTCGCATATAGGCGGGCAAACATGTACGGCACGCAGCTGAAAGAACTGTTTAAGGCACCAGGGCAGACCAATATTGGTAGCTCATGGATGCGTTAGGTACTGTACCTATTAGCGGTTGTGGGGTTTGTTGGTCAGTTCACAGTGCATGATGTGTTGTCAATGGGGACGGGACTCGCTCGTGCAAACTTGCCCTCCCCGTCGCAAACCTTGGCCACGCCCCTGACACTCACCCCCTTCGCCCGTGTAGCATAGATGGCTGTGCCACTTGTGTGGTAGTCAGGGCCCACTTTGTGAACAAGATTATGGTTGGAAGGTCTCGTTTGAATCTCGTAGTGTAGTCTATAAACTGCACAGAGCGGCATAGAGTGTGTATGCATTGGACTACGAATCGGGTTGAAATATTTATGGGTAAAACAGACCGTAATTTTCCTTTTAAGCACACGCATACTCACCTCGGCGTGCCGGCGATGTCCAGTTGCATAGAAGGAACTGCACTTGGTCGAAGGCATGGTTTAACATTGGGTGTGGGGCTGGTTTTAACCAGATGGCCAGGGTAAGTCACGATCTTGAAAATGATCAGATCAGATTACCGCATTTTCCACATTTATAGTTCAAGAGCAACGGCGCACTCATGTTTTCAGGACACTTGGATGTTTTTTTTAGAAATGTAAAGAATTAAAGTGCCTTCAGTGCGCCGTTTAGCATTCTTGCAAGCGGCCGCCTCACAGGATGGCATCTTGCTGCCAAAAAACCGCCTCTGATGCTCACTCTTGTCCAACGCTCGCACACTACTTCGAATATCTCCCACCCGCGACATAATAGCACGCACCGAGGCCACATGACTACAAACTTGGTGCCACGCCGCACGACAATAGACAAGACCGACCACAGCATTTCTGCGTGATTACTGCTTTCGTTGTTATAGGGCCTTGCTGCTTTCCAAGCGACGCAGTCGACGTTGCCATGCAACGCCGCCGCTCAAGCTAGTGCGACTATGTGACGTCACCGCCTAACGTTAGCGAACCGCACGCCCCACCAATTTCCCAAGCTGTGATGATGGCCCCTGCTTGAAACCAATCATGTTTGTGGGCGAGGTGCCACTAGTCCAGCTGCATGATCATTTTCAGTCGACGCGTCCTAAAACTCTTTCAGTAGTCCAAAGGGAATTCGATATTCCCACAATGCTGCCATTTCAAAACCAGTCACGCATTAGGACGCGCTCGGGTGGGGGTCAAATTGACCCCCCGAAGGTTTTTCCGGAATGGTTTCGGAACGACTCGGTGTAGCCGCGCCGAATTTTGCAGACCTGTAGGCAATCGAATAGCCGATCCCTTGGCATCAAAAATTGATACGTAACTTGTAAGGTCGTTGACCTATGGCAGGTCAAAGTCAGGCCATGGTTTCAGCGAAGGCAGTTTCTAGGGAATCCTTCAACCTGATCCAACAACGGAGTGTTAGATGAAGCCATACATCCCTGAGATGCCTTCTTAGGCAACACAACAGTTGAATGAGAAAATTACATTAACCTAAGGTCAGGTATGAAGGTCACACCAAGGTCAAAACCCACCTGTTTTGTTCCTCTAGGGCTTGCTGTATGGGATAGCTTCTGGTTCTGGTGCGCATGTTAACAGCAGTTTCGGTAAGCCGAGGTCACTCCAGTTTAACGGTTTCATGGACTGTGATAGCCAGGTCAGGCGTCGAGATCATGTGGTCCTTTCGGAGGGCCGGTATGCAGCCAGCCAGGTTCGGCGGGGTGAGTGGGTGGGTGGGTGGGTTAAACAATGCATACATAAGTAGGTTGTCGAAAGCCGTCAGCCTTTGCATTGTGCATTACACAGTGACAAGAAAGAAAATAGCTGAATTTAGAGAACTGGGTGTTTTTCTTTTCGTTTAAATGCAGACGAAAACAACCATGCTATTTTAAAGTAAGATTGATTTAGCTGCTTCATTTTCAATCTAAATATTTGGTGGTTTTAATCATTTTTGCGACTTACCGAATTTGTAGTTGGGAATGATCCCATGGTCCTCAAGAAGTCAAGAAGTGAAATCGCCCTGTAGAGCAGCCCTGTAGTGTAGTGCAGTGTAGTCGAAGCTCTCTCACCTTATTGTCCTGTAACTTGATATGCTTGTTAACGTAAGTATAAGTCTGTAGCTTGTAGTTATTCCGGCGGATCCTGGGGGGGGGGCATGGGGCTATGGCCCCCCCAAAAAACTCTGAGAGTATGTTTTGGCCCCCAAAACATTCCCAGGACTTCATTAAAGTTGCGTCTACTTACCTCAAAAGATGTGCCTCAGATAATAGCCTACATAATAGCAAATACATAATAACAAAATAATACTCCAAAATGAGGGTTACGACCTTTGTAAATATGCATACTGTATATAGAAGATTTAAAAGCTTGTCGGTGCTTGAATGGTGTCCCTACTATGTACTCGCGAGAGGCACCATGCACTGGACCTCGGACCCCACACCAGCCAGCTGGCGGCGAGCGGTTGGCCCCCCTCCCCTCAAAACTCCAGGCTAGATCCGCCCCTGTCTGTACTTGGTATCAATGAGCTTGGATCTCCCAAATCTAGACCGATATTCCTGATAACAGCCATCGTCCATCATCTGGTCAACGTCGTGACAGGCCTCAATCGTATGTTCCTATGGCGTCGGTAGCGGGATGAGCTTAGACATTCAGGCTTTGGTGCCGGAGAATATATTGGCTCTTCCAAGAGTCGCATGCCCAACATAGTGTGGCTCCTGGAGGAAAAAAATGCATTTAATTTAGCTATGTTTGCATTTATAGAAAAAAAAACCCCAAATAACTCATGTTGCCGGGAACATACTTTGCAATATGTTTTAATTTGCCTGAGCAACGTAAAGAGACGTAACGAGAGAAGATCCGCACGCTGAAATCTCTGTTTTTGTCAAGTTTGACCAAAATTTGCTATCTAAGGAACACGCTATAGAACTTTTTGAAGGGCATGAAAGACGCCGACTAAAAATCTTGGGTTCTGTCTGGGGGCGCGACAGAAGTGACGGATGTGAAGAGCATCTGCGGTTGGCTACGTTGAAGTCTTCCACCTATAGGGATAGGCGACCCTCCTCAAAGCTATTAACCACCTATATTTTGTCCCTATACTCGAAAACATTCTAGCTGTAGGACAACGAAACAAATAAGAGCGCGGCTGACTGTATTTAAAACGTTCCTGGCACCTCCCTGCGCTCCTCTGCCGCGCCTCTCCTCTGTCCAACTTCCGCCGCGCCGGCCGGTCCGGGCGGCAGTCAGCTGATCCAGCCGCCACACAGGGCTGAGGAGACGACCCCGCACGTATCGACCGGCCGGCTCGGCGTACACACAGCATGCTTCCCCCTGACCTTAGATCACAACACATCACAGATCATACACGGGGTCATACACATAAGACAACGCGTCTCATTGGTACATGGTACAAGGGGCGCGCTGCCGTACAGCACAACTCCTCCTCGGCGGCTGCGGCCCTCGGTTCGCATCATGACCGTCAACTGCCAGGCCCTCAATGTTCCCTCCCGTTCCTGGCTCTGCCTCCGTCGCCCACGCTTCCCTGACCTCGCGTTCCGCGCCCTGATCCACACGCGGAGCCGCTGCTTGGAACGAGGTCGGCTCGTCTACATCAGAGCCTTCCGCCCCCCCCCCCCCCTTCCTCACTCGCGTCATCTCGCTCCACCCCGGCGACACGCAGGTCGCGCACGTGCCGAGGCATCCTGTTGACCTCCACGGTCTGCGCGGACAGCACTTGGGTGACGGTGCCGAGCGAGCTCTGTTTATCACATCGGCGGCTCGGGTCCCGCACCCACATACTGTCTCCAACAACAAACTTACATACCACTACGCTCGCCTCATCCACCACCCTCAATTCCGCGCACGCGCAGCTCGTACCGGTGTACCGCGTTCGCGGGCGCAGTCTCACGTCCTATCCCGCCCTTCAGTGCCACATTGTACATATAGACGGCTTCAACTACCGAGCACTGTGACCGAGCCACGACAGGTTTCACCGTTCGGCGGCATCGTTCCGCCACCCCGTTTCCAGACGGTGCATGAGCTGCACGGAACCGGACCGCGAGCCCCCACCGCCGCGCGAAGTCTCCAAATGCTGCATTGCGGAAGGCCGTGGCGTTGTCTGTCAGTAGCTCCAACAGAGCTCCCCGTTCGCAGAACGTAGGCACTGTCCTGTCCCCGTAAGCGCCTCCACACCGCGAACCGGGGAGACCGCAATCAATGATTGTCGGGTTGTGAGCGCCACCGACATGCGTCACGTCTATTGCAAGTCGCTCCCACGTTCCCAACACGCCCAGCCCCCCCCCCCCCCCTCTCCATCAGGGGGCTGGTGAAGGATCAATAGACTGACAGCGCTGGCAGTCCCGCACCACCTCTCTCACTTGACGCTTGGTCACTGTCGTTGTCGGCCGGGCGCGCCTGCAGAAATACAGGGTGCGCTTAGCTCCTGGATGTCCAGAGAGTTCATGCACTCTGCGGATTTCTGACAGCTCCTCCGCCGCTTCGTCACTGGAGACGGCGGCGCAGGTGGCACCGTTGGACGCAGCCGACAGCCACTTCTGCGGAACTCGAGTGAGAACATCAGCCTTGTTCTCACAGGAGCTCACAAAGCTGACGCTGACTGCCAGGTCGCACTCTTCGATGGCCGACTTGAAGGTCTGCAGGCGCCGGCGAATCAGCTTTTCGCTAGCCGCCTTTGTCCTCAGCCGAGCTTTGCACGAGAGCGCGTCGGACACCCAGTGGTACACGGACCGAGAGTCAGTCATCACCTCCACAGTCTTGGCTCCCCACACGATGGCCAAATTTATGCCTTTCAGCACAGCGTCCATCTCGGCCATGTTAATGTGCACACACTCGTCGCGTCGGAGCCAGCTCCCGTCTTCCGCTATCTCCCCGTTCACCTCCAGGGCCGCTCGCAGTGCCAACGAACTGGCGTCCACCCACACTCTTGCCACGGGACCGTCCACGTCCCACCGTCCTCCCGCGGGGTCAGCCTCCGCCGCACGGTGCAGCATCTCTTCCACCATCCCGATCACTCGTGCGTCTTTCACTTCCTCATCCCACGATGTTGTCACTGAGTTTGTCAGGCGCTTTACGAACGAAGTCGCGGGTCGAAGCCGCCCACAAACCGGCGGAGGGGCGATCAGGCGGCCACACAGGGAGAATACACTCCGTTTAGTCAGTGGTCGCAGCGCGTCAGTCACTTCGCTGTCCCTCCGCCACACGAGCCGTCCTCGCTTCTCCTCGACGCGCAGTCCGAGCACACGGGCGCCGTCAGGCAGCCGCACGGCTGGCTCACAGTTGAGACCATACCGGCGGAGGTGAGCTTCTACAAACTGCGCGGGGGCGACGTTTTCGTTGACGAAAATATCGTCCACATACGGGGACGCTGCGTGGTCGACTCTGGAGTCCCAGCTCAGCACCGCAGCCAGGATCTTCTTCAGCACCAGCGGCGATATGTTGAAACCGGATTCCAGACGGGTTCAGGCAGTACCGGGTGCCACGGAGCACGACCGTCTGGTAGGACCAGAGAGATTCGTGAACATGGATCTGTAGGTATGCCTTACGGAGATCTATCGGTGCAGCGTCGCGTCCCAGCTTACGCCCCTCCCGTAGCTTCTCGGCACACACGTCTGCGTCGGCGGTGTGAGCTGTGACATGGCCATTGAGTTCCCTGAAGTCCAGTACTGGTCTTACTTGATCCTTGTTTGGGTTGCCGACAGCCATCAGAGGAATGGTCCCTCGGACCAGGCCGTGCAGCCGCTCGTCATACGGCTGCAAACATCCATTGGCCATCCATGCACACAGCTCTTCCCAGGGAGCCAGAATTGCTTTTGAACTAGGGTGGGAGAGAAATATTCCATCGCGAGAAGACCGTGCAGGAGTGAAAAAATCAATTCACAAAAGATGAAACTTATGAGCTCGTGACCGATGCTTCAGCAAACAAAGACATCTATTTCAAGTTGGCATGGACGTAATATCATAAACCTGACAAAACTTTTTGGTTTTTAACGTCTTAAGCCATAACAGCATACATTACAGCATAGTAATTTCATGACAATGTAATGAGCGTAAACAATTATTAACACCAATAATTTGATGCTGTACTTTGCACTTCCCTTCCACAGCACTTTAACACAAAACAAAGCAAAGAAATTCAATTACAAAATAGCAGAAAATTCACCAAGCATAAAGCACTCAGACAAAAAAAAACCTTTAACTCTCACACATCAGCCCATCACCAAGTCAAACACAATAGACATACCTTTGGCTTTTGTCAAGATGGGATCAGGAAAAACAAACATTTTGTCACTGTTTCTTACAAAATACCAATGCCTATTTCATGAAAGTAGCCTAACTATGCCTAACATTAAGAGGCCTTACTTCATCTAATCCTGTCTAACCTGTTTGTATCACAGCAGCAGTTGTGAGTTACTGATTCTTGCACAATTTCTATTGCCACTTGCCATGCACTTAACCAACTTAACCTAACTTAGAGTAGCCCATATGTTGTACATCATCTCAACTCACCTATCTGTTGACAGTAGCACTTGTGATAAAACTTGATATAGCAAATTTTTGGCTGGTTTCAAATGCATTTTTATTCAGTTCATTTATGCATGCCTGTTGACATGAAAGTTGACAACACGCAGAAAAATACTTGAAATCACTTTGAACAACTCATTTTAATCGCCATGGTTAACCTATGTCGAAGGCAATAATGGGTATGCTCCACAAAGCAATCTCTCTTCTACAAAAGTAACATATCCTTTAGATGACCATGCCAGTATTGCTGATTGCCTTTTCAGCTGCAGCAAAGACATCTATTTAGGCTTGTTTATTGAAATTTAATGACACAGTTTGACATATTGGCTTCACATTTTAAGTGAGATGGTCTGACTATTTGATACATGCTAATATTTAACTTATATTATAATTGCTATGCAGCTTAGAGTATCCCCGCGTTAGGTTAGGTTAGGTTAGATTAGGTTAGGTTAGGCTAGGTTAGGTTAGGTTAGGTTAGGTTAGGTTAGTTATATAGAGTACAGTCATTTGCCAGTCAGCAAGCCATGACAACTATAGAAAACTCCTGGTTAAAGCAACCATGAGGGACCACTTCAAGAAATTTGGGGCAAATAATTAAGAATATGGAACAAAATAAGCCCACTGCATGCCTTGTAGCATCATAATTTGTCTTCTGACAAAACTCGATTGATTGAAGCAGGAAATGGCTTACCCTGGTTACCACTCATGTGCTGAAAGCAGGTAAGGTAAGCAATTACTCGGTTTACAGGAAGCTTACTGGCTTCTTCCTGCTCCCCCAAGACAAAAAGTCAGTGCTTTTTGCATGGTCTGCTGGCAGACAGTCATCCCACTCACCCAAAAAATATAAATATAAATCGTGCCCACCAACCTACGAGATTAAAATGCGAAACAAGCAAGAGGTGTGCATGATAAACATCTCCAGAGGGCAGAATTTTGCCATCAAACACTTCTGTATTAGCTGCGTCAGGTCTGTCCCAAAGCTCTGTATGGCAGCATTAGGATGGCCTTGTCAGGTAGCCTGGTGAGTTAGACACTCGAAAGCCTTATATTTATCATTATTGAGCATCGCCATGAACCGTGACAAAGGTTAAACGAGGGTTTAACAGGGCAAAAGTGGCGGTAGAAATAAGTTCCGTGCTTCAAATTATCTCCTTCATTCCCTGTTAATTGTGCACTCTTGGGTGCATATCAAACATGTTTGGGCGGCTGGCGAATTAATCCAATTTAGGTATGAAATACGTACAAGTTCGCAGTTAGAGAATCTTGCAGACAAATTGGTCAACATTTTAAGCAACAGATGGTACCTCTAAAAACAACCCAAAGGAAAGGAAGAATAAAGTGGCATCACACTCATATGGTGCCAAGAAAAATGAAAGTAGTTAAACAGATATAAAGACCGTTACTTTTCCTACCGGAACACAGTATACTAGCAGTCTGCATGAATGTATGCACAAGATACAAATGTCCTGGTCAAGTAAGTACCACTCACACTTCTCCTTGCCCGGGGGACCTTAACCACTGGCCAATGGCCAGGAAGGGTATCAAGGCGTATCAAGCGTCTCTTGACGTAACGCTCCGCACGGAAGCTAGTGAGCTGCCCGTACGCCGAGCCGACCGGCCGATACGTGCGGGGTCGTCTCCTCAGCCCTGTGTGGCGGCTGAGTCAGCTGACTGCCGCCCGGGCCGGCCAGCGCTGCGGCAGTGGGAGAGAGGAAAGGCGCGGGAGGGGGTCGCCGGGAGGTGCCGGGAACGTTTCAAATACAGTCAGCCGAGCTCTTCTTTGTTTCGTTATCCCACAAGCTATTTCGGCTGTTACCCGTAGCAATTTTTGGCGTTAAACTTATCCCTGAATTTGATGGCACCGGCGATATCGCGGACTGGCTCGAGAAGGTGCAGATGGTGTGCAGTCTGCAGCAGCCAGAGGCGGATGTTGCGATAATCATCCCGTCACGTCTGAAAGGCGGCGCCTCGGCCGTCTACCGGCAGCTATCAACAGGGCACAGGAGAGACGCCGAACAAGTGAAGAGAGCTCTACGTCGTGCCTGCGCCGTGGACAAGTTCGCGGCATACGAGCTGTTTACGGCACGACGGCTGCGCGCTGGTGAATCCGTAGACGAATCCGTGGACGGCGTACTTGGCGAGCTGCAGCAGCTGGCGACGCTGTTTGGCGGGTTGTCAGAGGAGGGCGTAGGCTGCGCTTTTGTGGCCGGTCTGCCCGAATCGATCAAACAGCTGCTACGTGCCGGCGCGGGGATGGAGTCCCTCTCTCTCACCGACATCGTGGACCGCGCCAGAGCCGTCCTCTGAGAGGAGGGCGACGGACCGGAGGAGGCAACCGCGCTGACACGACGAGGATCATTCGCACGGCATCGGGTTCGCACGGCAGACCGAACAGGCGTGTAGTGTGCTACGCGTGTGGTCGCCCGGGCCACATCGCGCGGCAGTGCTCTGCACGTGCAGGCAGTCATACAGGGGTTATCCAGTGCTACCGCTGTGATGGTCGGGGACATATGGCAGCCCAATGTCCGGGAAACGGGGATCGAGAGGAGGCTCGTGCGCCGTCCTCTTCTGGGGACTGAGGTGTTGCGGCGCGCTGCCGGTTAGAATGCTGCTGCTGGGGGGAGCTGAGTGCGAGGTACTCGTCGATACAGGCTGCACGCGCAGTGGTAAATGTGAGAGAGACGGACTTCCGGGCCACGTATGACAGAGAAAAGAGGAAGTGAACTGTGGTGTGGAAATGGACCGAGGGTGTCAAACCAGAGAGACTGTTGAATCAGGCTACCGAGTGCCGTATAACGCCTGCGGTGAGGAGCGCGTACTAGGAGCCAGTATCCTAGAATTGCCGATATTGGGTGTAAATCAACGCCATATGAGGAGGAATTTTCACTCTCTTTCCCCATATTTTATGTGAATTTTTCACTCCCGCCTGGCATTGTCTAATCGCACATGCCAAACCGCTTTTTCCCTTTCTGAGGTTTTCAGATGTCATCCAAAACCGAGCTCACTTGAAACCACCAAGCATAAACGAGGCGCCACAGAACCTGGACGCTTATGGCTATGTCCTGCCTCACCTATATCTGAATCATGTCTATGTATGCGCAGAGCAAGGGCGCTAGGTACCTCCAAGCCCAAGAACCCCAGCGACTCCAGCCGCTTGCACGCATTAAGTTTGGTTTGTTTACAAAATGCATCACAATCGGCAGCTGTGTGCCAGATGCAAGGTTTTCACGCATCCCCTATTTTTTCGTCTCACCGCCACACCACGAAAGCAGAGTCTGGTGCAAACGCCAGCCTGGTAGAGAATCTTACTCCTCGTATTTCTTTTTCCCCGAGAAAGCTTGACCACTAAATTGCATCACTCCCGAAATGCAGGAGTGAAATATTCAAGAAATGCCTTCCAAATTAAATTTACAAGGTGAATATCACCATTTGAGCACTTATTTTAACAGATTTTAATCATAACAGATCAAATCAGCCGATTACAAAAATTTTGCTGGAAAAGTAACGGTCTTTATATCTAACCAAGAAACAAAGCAATTATCATGTAAGCAAACACAGGCCTGCATAGCAATTTCCGGAGGAACCGCGTTGAGTGGAGCCTTCAGCGAGGGCATTGGTAACAAAAGGCATCGCGGTACGGCTTTGGTCATTAACGCGTAAAGAATGCAATGAAAAAGACGCCCGTTTTGTGGAAAGTGCTTGAACTGGTATCCACAGTTGGTTCGGGGTATAGCTAGCAGCAGTGAACTGCTACAGATGTGTCAAAAATAGCGTTTGAGATTGCTTACGATTCGCCTGTTTCGAGCACGTTCATAATTTCGGGCAAGGAGATGAGGCAAGCCATGATGGCGACGAGAGCGGAGGACACATTTCCGGCGTGCAGTAACACTCTACTTCGGTGGTCCACGGCGCTGGGATGCACTGCAATGGGTCTTGCGCGATCATCCCGATCACGCCCGTCCATGAGCCGCTGTTCAAGCGCGCGCCGAAAATGCCGCCCGATGTTTGCTGATGTACCGCGGAGCATCTGAACTCTTGATGGCAGGCGATGCCCGGTGCACTCCAATTCGTCGAGAGATGGCAGCACGGGCTGGAAGCGTTCGTTCAGCCAAACACTGTTATGTACTCATCTTTTGGCCCTTTTTCGTGGTATTCCGGCACAGCTGTCCGTGAGTTGAATGACGATATCATGACGTCATGGATGCCTGGGCAACCTTGGAAAAAGCCTGCACATCTTCGCGGGCGCGCAGCGTAGAAACCAAAGGGGTTCAGGTTTTAAGAAGGGCAGAGCTGTGAACTGCACCAAATGTTCTTCAAGCTGGTTATTCCGTTGAAACCCCCGCACAAATGAGCAGCAGCCTGGTCGCGTAGAATCTGTGTATACTCCCTGGTCGCTTAGAATCTGTGTATACAAACCCTGCAGAGGCGCCCAGGTGCAGCGCCACCAGAAGTGTCAGGGCTCAACTGTCCCTTTGCCATTTGTCAAGGAGACTAATCCATCCACCCTACTCTCCCCACCGCCACTCACGCCACAGTGTTTTAAGCAATGCGAGGCACAGAGCGCGGGAGTCCACCCTCAAGTCGTCAAGCTTGATCGGCTTCTCATGACCCCGCCCGCCAGTTCAGCCACAACTGAATGCAATTTCAGCGTGCGGCGGCCCTGCCCCATACCCAGTTTCCGCGCCGCCATGCCTTATGGTGGTGCAGTGCAAGGCACACGAGGCATTTGCATAGCAATGTCCATTCAACAGAACGCCAGTTCTTAACCTCGACTTCTCATCCGTTATTTATTCAAGTGTCGTGATGGCTTAAGGGTCCCGTTTCCCCTATCAGAAATTGGTGGCGCCGCCCTTGGCTGTGTTAGATTTTTGTCTACGTGCTCTGCCCTTGGCTGCTTTTGGTGACAAGTTAATCTGGCGCCAAACTTTTAAGTGGCTTCGGCTTCTTTCAGTCACTTTTCCATCGTTTTGTCTTATATGTGTGGAATACGAGGTGCTGGGAAAGTGCGTTCAAATACCCCTTTGTCCTGGCCCTGCGGATGGCCCAAGAGCCAGGCCTGGCGTGGGTTGAGTGGACGTCAAGTCCACCAACCAATCTTCACAAAGAAAAATGCACCTGCGATATTGCATCGGAATGACATCAGGTCCGAAGAGTGCGTACCGATGTCCTAACCAGCTCCCTCATTTCCGGAGCACGTATACCGTATCTCCCACAGCCATCTCGCCCTCCACGTCCACACCCAGCGCACTTCCAAACAGCGGAGCTTCTTTGTACAGCTTCTTCTCCTCCTCCGTCTTAGCCAGCCGGAACGTCCTCAGGGTCTTCAGCGGCTCCATCTGTTCGCTGCGTTCGCCGGTCTTGGGGTCGACGCAGGTGATGCCGCACCGGTGAACGGGTTTGATCCTGCGCATCACCGCGTCACCAATCTTGATGAAGCTCCAATTGTCGTCGTCAAAGGCAGGGGCGCCTTCCACGATGAAGTTGTGACGGAAGTTCTCGAGAGAAACTGGCGTCTTCAAGCGCGAGTTGAGCTCGTCCAGTGATGACGAGCAGATGATCGACGCCGCCGACACGAAGTTGTAAGACATGATGTCCTCAGGTGAGGCGAGATGCACGTACGGCCTTGGGAGGTTCACAGTTCTGCGCGGCGTCACCACATCTGACAGGAAGTACATCATCGCGTACTCCTTGCCGTCGTTGAAGAACTCGGCCAGCCACTTGGCCACGGCCGGCCCCAGGTCGACACCTGAGTCTGGATGGCCGTTGAAGTCGACCGTCATCGTGCTGACGTCGTCGCCGTCCTGCGGCAGCGGCACGGTCAGCGGCGGCATCCCGGGTGCCGTCAGTGTGACGCCGTCCCCGTCCACGTCGGCGGCGACGAGCACCAGGCGGCGGCGTGTGCTGGCGAACAGCGCCTTGCCCTGGCAGACGACGGCCAGGCAGCGGTCGAGGACGGCGCCGTGCCGCACGCCCAGATGCGTCAAACGGACCCGCTGGCAGCGCTGGCCGGCGCCCGACTTGAGCGGGTACAGGTGGATGGCGGCGAGTCGGCCGGCCGGCGTCCAGGCGGCGGCGGCGCCGGCGCGACGCCGACGTCGCCAGGTCAGGAGCAGGGCGGCGCCGAGCAGGACGGCGGCGGCCAGCAGCGGCGGGAGGCGCGACTCCGCCATGATGTCTCGGCCACCGGTCCCCCACCACTGCTGGCCGGCGTCGCGAGCCGCCTCTCGGACCGTGTGGTTTGTTATCTCTCCGAGAGGCGCGAGGTGAGACAGCTCCGCGCCGACGGCCAAGGGTGTGGCCCCCATCCGGCCACGGGCGTGCGGGTGCGCCCAAATGCCGCCGTGCAGGTCACAGCCGCTGCTGCTATGGGGCCAGATCAATGTCACCTTGGTGTTATCTGGTAACTAGGCATGTCGTGGGATTGTATAACACTCATATGCGCACCACACTTAAGGACTCTGTGTGTGCGGGCAGTGTTTTTTAAGTACCTTTTTGCGTCCATGCGGAGGGCCCAGCAACACATCATCAGTAGCAAACCAACTGGCTAGCACTACGACACCTCGTACACAAATTCCCGCTACAACTTCAATGCGAACGTTTCATAGTTCACAAGCTCTGGCTTGCGCAATACACCGGGCATGCACCGCTCAGCGCTTCCCCACCAAGAAACGGTAGCACGCGCGCCTCTGCCTGACACGCTCCAGAGGCGAGCCGTGACAGCTACCGCGTTGCGCTGCGTCTGGCGGCCGTTAGGCCGTCCGAACGCCACTGGCAGGCAGCTGTGAGCGCGCAAGGTCGGCCAGATAGCGCAGGGTCCGTTTACGTTCGACCTTTGAGCCCTCGGTTTGTTGAGCGTGCAACGCTCAGGGACGTGGTCGGGCGTTCGGTCCACTCAACGCCGCACCGTTCGGGCAGTCGCGGACTACGGGCCGTGTTCGTCAGCCAAGGCATAGGCTGCCGAAAATGAGCCACGCCAGAGCTACACCACACCCAACACTCGCATTTGTGGTGGGTGTGCCGACTAGAGATGCAACTTTCTCCAAAATATCAGCCCGCAGCCCAACCCGCCCGCCTAGTTAGCGATCCAGCCTGCAGAAGCCCGCTATGCTGCGATGCTGATCTGCCATTGACCAGCAAGTACTAATTTATTGAAGCGTGCATTTCATCATTTCACCTTAATTTTACACCTTAAAATTAAAGTGTAATAAAACGGCATGTTAGTGTCGTCAGCTCCTCGCGCGCGGCGCTGCCGGTCGGCTGCGTTGCCTGAAGTTTCACTCCTCCCTGCCTCACCGCGCTGTGTCTCGTCCCACGTGTATGCCAGTGACACTGTCTGTGCGGGGGAGTGATCACCTGCGTGACGAACTGTCACGTGAATTCTGTGCTAGTCCGACGAAAAGTCTGCTCAACGAAACAGTATGCTCGACGAAATACTTTGCTGAACGAAACGGCCTTTTTCTGCCGCGATAAAGATGCATCGCGAGCTTGCCAGCCATCTGGTGCTGCTGGTGTTGACGTACCTGCTCGTAAAAGCTGCGAAACCAGCATCACGGCAACCTCTTCGATTCGGATCCGCATGATCGTCACTGACATCATCCGGTAGCGACCCCCAGCCCATGAGCCCTGCCGACACGCTGGCCGCTCTCGAAGCGACCTCGCCCCGCACCCCGGCCGCGGTGACCTTGACCGTGACCTGCCATCGGTCGTTCGCGTTGCCCGGCGCGGTAGAGGCGGTGCCGGCACCAGGCGCCGGGGCTGCAGGGGCTGACAGGTGTCGTCGGAAGCTACTGATGGGACCGAGCAACATCCGGTCCCTGCTGCTGGAGGCAGTTACACTGCAGCATGACCATCTAAACTGGCTCCATTACGACTTTTGCGTGATCACCGAGACGTGGCTTCGATCAGCTATTGCGTCCAGGCCGGTCACAGTCCCCGGCTAGGCGCTGCACCGCGCGGACCGGTCAGGAGAGGTCGGTTGTCGGAGTGCGGCGGTTTTGAGATCGTTTCTTCTGCACCAGGTTATCCACCTTTTCTCCCGGGTCACTTTTGGACGTGATCATTTCTTATTTAGATAACGTCGTTCAGCGTGAAGGAGCTTGGTTTTAGCCCTCACCATTTTGTTCACACGCTCTTACTTTTGTCCAGTGTCCTGTCAAGCCTCTTCATATCCATAGTCGACTGTTGAAACGGTTTGATCATGTTTGTTTGCTTCGTGGTTTGTACCATATCGGCTGGTTCGGTGTTTTAAGACGCTCATTAGTCGCTGAAATGTGGTCCCATATGCTAGACAGTCTTCTACCAATCATTCACAAACACACTCCGATCAAACTGCTGTCATTAAGAAATCCATTGAGGGCACCAGCTGTCACCCCGGTGGCCCTTGACCTCATGACACAGCGGAGGGCGTGCTGCGTCACGAGGGGAGATCGCCGGCTTTCCGCGAGCTGGACCGGAGGGTGAGTCCGGCGATCAGGCGTGATTGCTGGGCGGATGTTGTGGAGAGGCTGCGCGGCCAGGGGAACAGTTCTCTGTGCCGCATTATCCGCGCGCTGTTGGCGGGGAAAAAGAGCGGTGCTCGCAATCTGCCAGCGGCGACCCCGGACGAGGTGAATGCTCAGTGTCGGCCCCGTGTCACAGCCAACCTGATGGGTCTCGAACAGCCACCTGACGCCCCATGACGCCTGCCCAGGCTGAGCACTTGCGGTCTCCGGGTGACTAGCACGACCGTTGACGGGCTGCACGAGGTCATGCCCTCCAGGGAGTGTTCTGGGACGTGTGGACCTGATGGCGTTTGTATTCATGTCCTGCTGCTCTGGTTTGACGTCATCGGTCCAATCCATCCCCTTACTATCAACATTTGCCTCACCTCCTGCGGTTTTTCCGATTCCTGGAAGCACTCCCTAGTTCGTTATGTTTCCAAGTACGGCGATCCAGCCCTGGTCTCCAATTACTGTCCTATTTTTACGTTCCTATCATGGCTAAAATTGTCGAGCGTGTGGTGCAGCGCCAGGTGTTAACTATATGTTCGACAATAATTTTCTGTCCTCATGCCAACATGGTTTACGTCCCTGCCATTCCAGTGAGACTGCTCTGCTCACTGTAACCGGCCATGTCATGAATTGCGATCATTTTTCATTCAGTACCTCCTGGATCTCAGCAAATGCTTCGACGTCATCCGTCATGCTCAACTACTTTCCAACCTCCATCCCTATAGCAATGGTCCGACTTGGTTCTCCTATCTTCCTGGTCATTCCTAACCAGTCTGCATGTCTTCTTCTAGTGACAGAGTGGTCCCAGCCCCTCCTCAGCACCATGGGAACCTTCCAGGGATCAGCCCTTGGTCCTCTTTTATTTATTTTAAGCCTGCAGGCACCAGACGCTCATGTGATCCAGTACGCTGACGGCACCCAAACCCTCATTTCCGATGTTAGATGCAACTTTCCACCATACAACGCAAGGAAACCATCCTGTCCTCCTTAGTATCGTGGTGCCATGCCCACGACCTCAAGCTCAACGCGTCCAAGACCGAACTCCACCTTGGTACCAGACAGAACACTCGCGGACTTTCCCCTGTCGGTATACGGGTCGGTGGGGAGACCGTTTTGGAGAGCCTGACCATAAAAAGCTGGGACGTGCTATCTGACCGCCTCCTTAGCTGGGGCGCACACGCCAGTGATAAAAAAGTGATAAAAAAGTGTATCGGCGTCCTGGTCGGTCTCCGCCACTTGAGCCATTTCCTCACCCAACGAGTGCGGCTGGCCAAACTGCAGAAGCTAGTCACCTCGCACGTGGGATACTGCATTTCGGTTTATGGCCAGGGGTCAGCTGCTAACGAGACCGGACTACTTAAAGTAATTAGCTTCGCTTCCAGAGTAGTTACCGGCTTCCGAAAGCCTGGTCACGTGCCTCGCACGCGGGATGACCTGCACTTTGCCAAAGAACGAAATGTTATCGCTGCGCACAAAGCCCATGAGCGATGTGAACCTGCAGGCCTTGCCTGTTTGCTTCGGACCATGCGCTGACGTGCGGACCAGTGACCGAACTACCGGCATGGACCATAACCCGCGCCCCCCGGCAATGCGTATGGCGGCAGGACATCGGTCCTTTGCATACCGAGCGACGTTTCTCATAAATCAGTTGCTTATGAATGTCAGACGATTGAACTCAACAAGTTGTAAACGCACTTCCAGGTCCTTTTCTGCGATACGGTTGTCTCGTTTTGTTTATGCGTACATGCGTTTATCTTTTTCATTGCTTATCACTTTCCGTTGTTGTTGTTTTTTGACATGCTGTTTAATCTCTCAGGCTAATGACACGTAAGAGCCACGTATCTATGTGACGTCTCAGCTGATGTAAAATACAAATAATACATAACATTGCTTGACTAACGCTGGCGATATTGCCCGGAGAGCAGCAATCAAAGCGCCTGCAAAATGGAAATCACAATGCAGAAAAGTAGATCTTAAGCACTGTGATACCCGTTTTTAATGTGTGTGGTGTGGGGGGGGGGGGGGAGGTCCTGCGGTGGCGACGTGCGCGGCTGCCTGGCCGCCGCTGGATGTTGTGCGCCGCCGGCTGCCGCTGTCACGCCTCCCCACAAGAGCGAATTTATAATGAGGAGCCCATTGGTCAGCATACGAACCAGATGATGTTAGCGCACGACTTGGCACGTTGTGGCTCCGGTACACCCGACATCAACGCACACTCATGTGAGCCACAGGGCTAGGATGAAGCGGGTAACCGGGGCATTGGCGGGATGGTGGTCCGGTCGGGCGCCATGAACGGCTGTCTCCCCGCCCATGGCTGCGCGCCCTTAATTACGGTACCTCACCTCCACCCTTAAGCTTGCGATAATATTTAAATGGGGCAAAAACGGAACCGCATGCATACTAGTACGCCCAACTAGCAAGGGTCCCACGCACTGGCGAATTATATTGGCAAGAGCCTGCTGAGTACTGGCCCTGGAACCCCCCCCCCCCCCCTCCCTGGCCTTAACTAATCCACGCAGACTCCATGCACTCGGCGCCCCACCACACTCAATCCAAGCATTCACCCCCCTGGCGCCCACATCCTCAGATTCATCCTTGGCTTGCACAGGGGTGGGACCCTCCCCCCCTCTTATTTCCTGCGCCTTAGCACTATAATTGGCTCGTCGGCTTGGGTCCTCGTTAAGTTAAGTTAAATTCATTCATCACGTTTCGATCCTGCCATAAGGCCACATTTAAGCCCCATTCAAAGTGTACCACGTTGATTTGCCAGCTTGGCACCGACGCAGCTGCGGGGCCGAACCCGGGTGTCCGAAGCCGAACGGCGACTAGTTCCCTCGCCTGACCTCCAGGGTGACGGCTCCCTGTTTGGACGACGCTCCCCACGTTCCGTCCACGATGGACGGCCCAGCATTCGCACGGCCACACCCAACGCTTGCAGCTTCCCGCTGCCGCACATGCGCATTAGGCAGCGCCTCGTCCAGCACGGAGGCGTCGCTTCCGTCACTTCTGCGCCTTCGCCTCCCGCCCACCGGAGCAGGCTTTGCAAGGCACCGCCCCACGGCGCACCCCTCAGAGGCCTGGGGGTAGACGGCGCACTCTATGGGACGGTGGAGCCCCTCGGCAGACGACGAGCGCCCGGCACGACCTGCGTCCACGCCTTACGGTCTCCTCGGCCGGCGCGCTCTGGAGACTCGGCCTGACTGGCCTGTCCAGCGACCTGATTCTTCGTTGCCCTCCCTATGAGCGTCGATGGCGGGATCTCTATCCGTCTCGAACATCCCGCCATCAAGCGCTTATGAGGCCCGGCGTACACCACGTCGGAAGAGAACAGACCGACTCCTCTCCTCTCCCAAGGCGGAGACACCACTCCGCTACCGCCATGCACAACCAAGCATCCCGGGCGGTCCCCACGGGTCCTGGGTCACATCATGACCAATGCCTCTTCAGGCCGTCACGCCTGGGGTCAAGTGGGAAGCAATAAAACGAGTCAGCCGTCTCCGAAAAAAGAGCGAAACTGCGTCTTGAGCCGCGCCACCCACAAACTTCTATCTGCGTAAAAGCAGGACTACGGTCGTCTGGCTCCTCGTCCTCGTCGTAGCCACGCCGGGCTGCTCGCTTGCCGGCGGGCCGCGAGCAGTGGGCTGCTCCGCCCATGCACACCGCAAGAGACTGTCATCTACCGGAGGGTCGCGGGTGCCCGCACCGCCATCGCGCACCGCCGGGTGCTGCCCTCTGCCGCGATTGCCCATGTCGGCTGACAGATGGCGTTCGTGTCTCCTTCTGAACGCTGTCCCGGACGACGCCCCGCAAGCAGCCTTCCCTGGTCTCGCAGAACTGCGGGCGAGCCCTCGAGATGTAGCGGGCTCGGTGCACCTCACCGCTATGCCTCAACACCCCGGCGGGCGGTCTCCCTTCGACCTCCAGGCAACATCGGAGGAGGGCGCGAGGCGGGTTTGCCGCCTCGCCCCATCCGTCCAATACGTCGCCGGGCCGGCATGCACTGTTCGGAGAGTCCGGCCTTCGACGTGCCCCTAGGCCAGATCTCGGGCGTGGCGTCGCTGGCGACGGCGCAAGATCCGCCCGCTCTCGCCTCGGGCGGGCCCTGCGCGTCATTCTCTGGCCCAGTTCTCACGTAGCGTGGCTCTTCTGACGGCATCTGGGGCGACGGCGGCGCCGGCGCGGCGGGGGTTGACGGGGCGAAACAGTAAACACCCCCACAACATGTTATTTGCGCGTTCCTGGGTGCATGTTGTTTCGCCGATCGCCCGCTCTTGCCGCCATTTCTTTTGGCGCGATGGATGATTTTGGCAGGTGGGGCCGTCGTCATGGCTGTTCTGGGGGAAGCACCTGGGGTTGTTCTGACGACGTGAGCTGATCGGTCGGATCGTCGAGCCGAGCTGCACTCATCTCTCGGCACGATGGACGTGTTTATTCGTGAGGGGGAAGGAGCCCTCGACCATGGACGGCTGGTTCGCTTTCCCACGTTCCGCCCGCGAAGCCTCTCTGGTCCCGGACGGGTGGCGCAAAACGACGAGGCAGGAAAATGGACGCCTACATTAACTACAAATGAGAAGGAAGATGGTGAAATGAAATTATAATTCACAAAAATGCTTCAGATTTCTTCCTTCTACCGTATCTCAATAGATCCCAGACGTTAAGTTAAGAAAAGTTAAGTTAAGCAAAGGTACATTATTTGGCTATCACGACTTTCGGCCCGCAAAAGCATGCCAAGTCTGGCCGGTGACACAGTCAGGAGCACGTGTTCTTGCGGGTCAGAAATTGACGGGTTGGTGGGCTGAAAAGTTGCGTCTCTAGTGCCGACAGCACTTCTAGCATAAGTACTGCAAACGACAGAGTGTCCGCAACATTATTTCTACCTGACATTACTTCTAATGCAAGAACTTCTAATGCATAGCATTCTACGCGATAGCATTTCTAATGCATGACCTTCTTTGCTACAGCACGTCCAACGCCAAGGCTTTCACGTAACATCACTTCCACAAGACATAAATTTTAACGCAAAATTATCTACACGGCGCTGCTTCTGATGCAAAAACTTCTAACGGGGAAACTTTCACATGACAAAACTGCTAACGCAAAAACACCTGTACGACATTATTGCTACGCGATTAGGAGGAGTGAACCACCTTTTTGTGCTGTTCACTTATTGTTAGATCAGACACGTAAGATTTCAACAGTAAGACCAGTTCTCTCGAAATCTTGAATAGTTCATAACTTCCATTTGAAGTAGCCGCTCCGGCGGGAGAAATGTAATAGACTCCCTGAGCACCGCCGTGGAAGTAATGCATTTCATCTGCCTTGCTTTTTCTAAGGTGTGTATTTTGCTTTTCGAAACTTTAGGGAAACCGTAGACCTATGCACTGGCTGCAGTGTCTAGGCGTCTGATCGAAT
>NW_023596448.1:30053910-30061656 GCF_011947565.3 Pollicipes pollicipes
TCGCTGCGAGCGACTCGTGCGCGGACCAGACGCGACCCGCCCACCCCGCCAACTGACCTGCACTACCTGTCGTGGGACGACGCCAGCTCGCGCCGCTGACTCACGCGTCAGAGGCGGGCGAGGACAGCCCCGGCCCGCTCCTCCACTACCGGACATGGTCAACTACCAGAAACGTCATGCAGATGTCAATGTTTGTACAGAGTCACGCGACAGCCTGGGAGCCATAATCGGCTGCGGGTGCCGCTGCCTGCCATGCGGGTGTGCCTGGGCGCGCTGCTGGCCACTCTGCGGTAACGCGCGATCATGCGGCGGCAGCCGGTATCTTGGGTGGGCGGGACGATATGACGCCACCGAGGGGGGGGGGGGGGGGGGTGGACGGAAGCGGGGTGGACTGCCGGGCGGACGCATGACCATATAAGTCTCGAAATTCAATATCACGCCCCATCCATTGATGCGCTTGAAGTACTCGCCATTCGCCTCGGTAGTCCTCCGATTCCATTTCGCCAGGTGCCTGAAGTACTGGACATTGCCTGTGCCGTCCTCTGTTTCGCCAAGCACTAGCCTGTAACGCTGTCCGCGCGCCAGCTGCTGCTGTGCAGCACGCCGACGGCGAAATCCAAGCATCACTCTGGCCATGTGCAGCGTGTAACCTGCGAAAGATGCCGCAGCACATCTGGAAACCCCGCAGCAGTCGCGACGCTGCCACTGGCGAGAGCATCCCGACAACGTCACGCGAAGCTTTCGGCCGCCTCGCGAAGCATCGCATTTCGCACCAGCGCGGCGCTGCTGTCACACGCACGGCCGCAGACCTTGCCAGTGATATAGCACCCTCGTACTGGTAGCTCCAGCACACAGCCGACTCGCACGGCGGAGGTGCAGCGCGACGAAGGCCGCGCTCCGCAGCGCGTCTGTTCGTCAGCTGAGCGGGAGTGCAGTGCGGGGTGCAGTGCGGCGTTGTCAGGGCGTCCGGCGCGGCATCCGCCGACTGCACCTCGCCTTCCGCCGCAGTCGGCCACTGCCGCACGCAGTCAGCGACAGCCGGCATCACTGCACTGCAAGACGCCGGACGGCGAGATCCTGGGAGAGGTGCAGTCTGAAGACATTGCTGCAGTGCTCGGAGGGTAGGATCAGACAAGTGAGGCTGCAGTGCGCGTAGCGCGAGACCCTGAGACAAACGTAGACCAATGACACCGTTGCAACTGCGAAAGGGTAGGGCAGCAACGGTTAAACGGAGTTGCTTCACTGTACGAAGAGCGGCATTCTGGAAAGCGTGCAGTCCAATGGAGTCATCATCAAATCATCATCGTACTACGCGGAGCACAATACTCACTGGCGGGTGCAGTCACGCTGAATCACCGCAGTGAGTTGAGAGGGATACCTGGCGGCGACGCGGTGCGACTGAATCGCTGGACTCTGCTAGGGGCGAGATCCCACGACCGGCGCTCCTCAACAACATCGCGGCTCTGAGCGGTTCTGGGACAAAAAGTGGAAAATTCCATTTGGCCAGTACCCTTTTGTCGAGTGCTGAATGACGACTGCGGAATAGCGACGTGTAAAGAAGTGGCCGCGGTAAAATATCGAAATCGGCTTAATGCGAACTGCAAAATAGCGAATTGACGAAACATCAAGTATGCCATGTTGGCGAACGGCAAAACGGCGAAATACAAACAGGGTCATGTCTGAATCTGGTGCTGGTTAAATAGCGAGTGGAAGACGTGGACATGCCGAAATGCTGCACGGGTGCTTGGGCGTTTCGTGGCATGGCGGGGCGGGGCGGGGGCGCAAGTCCGGGTCGTCGTGCTCAGGCAAAATATGGCTTTTATTGCTATGCCAAATATGGCTTTCCTAGGAGCCGGTTGTGTTATCCGACCGGGACTATCTCAGGCGGGCTATCTGTGGGTTTGGACTTGGACCCGCTGGCGGGGGGGGGGGGGGGAGGGGAGGCGCTGACGAGGTGTTTTCGTCGGATGTGGCTGACGGTTGAAACAGTCAGTTCCAATCAATTGGTCCAAAAATGCGGCCCGGCCGGGGCGGGCAGCCATGGGAACCCACCTCTTTCTCCCAGATCACCGTGCGTAAGCACAGCCGGACTGGTTTTACACTCCGCGACCTTACCCGAGCTTTCGAAGGCTTTGAGTTACTTATCTGGATTTATAGCTGTTGGAATCGACGGTGCGCATCTGCTTGTGCTTAGCCGTTTCGCCGTTGTAGGACCTAACGTGCTTCATTTGATTAATGCGGTTATCGTCAGCCGCGTTGTTTTTCTTTGCCTGCGTCAGCCGCGTTTTTCACAAGTATGATGCAGGTGACGCCGCCAGGGGTGTGTCAGGAGAGGGAGAAGGCACAGGGCCATGCCTCCCTTCTTGAGCTACGAAGGGGCCCATAGGTTCCAAAGGGGCCCATGGCCGGCCGTACAGACACAATTTTTGGCACAAAACAAAACAAAAATTGGACATCTTTGGGCCACCAGGTCCACCAAGAACAAACAACAACCAGCAAGCGAAAGCTGGGGGTCCGCAAGTAGACAAAAAGTATTTCTTCGCTGATAAAGAGGGTGATGATTGGAAGACTCGAAAGCTCGGTACGCTGCCCAGAGGCCCTACTCTGTTTACGGGGCCCTTTATGTCCACTTGCGAGGCCGATCTGATCGTTAAGGAGCCTTCTAGGTTGGCCTCAATTTTTTGCATGTGCTAGGAGAGCCTTGCGCTGTTGCTGGGCCCTTCCTGCTAGCGCACCGGGGTGCTCTTGTCAATGTGGGGCCTTCCACGGGTTCTTTCCATTCGCCCGAAAGATTCCATACGCTATGGCTGAGCACCCCATATGTCATCTTGCCGGGGTATTCTCGGCTGTTCAGGGGCTCTTCACATTGCTCTCGGTTCACTGACCGTCAAACTCGCAATATGCTCATGGGCCTCTGCATCGGTCCAGGGCTCTCTCAATTCTCCGGCATTTGCTTAGGCCCCCGCGGTCTTGCCGGGGGCCCATTTGTCAACCTGCTTCGGTACACCGGGTCGTTAGGGCCTTGCAAATTGGTTCCTGGGTACTTTCCACTTAAATGGAGACCCTACGCACTTGTCGGGGGGGGGGGACATTTGATAACTTGCTTGGCATACTGAATTGTTCGCGAGCCCTGCATACCAGATTCTGGTATCTTAATGTAGTGTCTTAATGTAGGGCGTAATGAGTGCGCAAAGCTTGACCCCGACTGTGAACCGCTGCGGGTCATCGCGATCCCTTTCAACGCGAGCAAGCACTTTCAAAGCTTGCGATCCCCAAATAGGTTTGGAGGTGCCCTGGTCACCATGGTCAGGTAAGCTGCACGAACGACAGAGGCATCCGGCAATTACTGGCTGCCAAGCGGCTCACCCACCAAATCGAAGGTAGCTTGAATAAAAATCTAGGTCAAACTTGCCTTCCGAATCAAAACAAAGGAATCGTCAGCATAGCGAAGCAAGTGTAAAAAGAATGCTGCTCCCGCTCCGACGGTTGTGGAAGCTCTCCCACAGATTGTGCTAGCGATGAGGCTTACCTCGCCCTCTCTAGAGAACGCGAGAACAACGGATGAATCGTGGTTCAGCGTAACCAGGGTTCGCGGTCTCTCCCAGCGTCTCCGCTTTCTCAAGTGGGAGCGATCGCCCCCGAGCGAAGACCCGGCAACAGCGGGGCCGCCTCTGTCACTGCCCTATCACCCCCCCCCCTCCCCCCCCCCCGGCAAGCAGAGCCTTCTGATGCGGTCTTGGCCGGAAGTCAGCTCGCGGCGCCAACCATCTCCAAGGGGGTGTAAAGCTCCCCTCGTGCTGGGGAGGAACTACCTGCTGGCCTTCATGAGATGAGGACCCAATCATTGACGTGAGGTTTGTGATGACGAGTATGAAGGAAATCAGTTTTGCAGTCACACACTAAACAAGTGTGATAGCCCTTAACAGTGGCTCTGGAAAACCCGCACCTTGACAGAGTTATCTGTGATAAGACAGCGCACTCAATGTGTGCTCCTTCCATGTTGTGATTATCATGGAAGTGTCACTTGATT
The DNA here is from genome assembly GCF_011947565.3 of Pollicipes pollicipes. NCBI lineage: Eukaryota > Metazoa > Arthropoda > Thecostraca > Pollicipedomorpha > Pollicipedidae > Pollicipes > Pollicipes pollicipes. The sequence continues at coordinate 30,057,941 of NW_023596448.1, forward strand.
CTGCTATGGACGCAGTTATCGAGGTAGTCGAAGCGCCCCTAAACCCAAATATCTTCATTTCGGATGATGGCAGGCTGCTTGCCAAGCCGATGAAGTTCTTGGAGTTCTTAAGTTCTTGATGGAGTTCTTGATAAAGTTCTTGCATCTTGGACCACCTGAGCATGTCTGGACTCGAACTTATATTAACACGAGCCATTTGTCTATCCTTTCTTTGTATTTACCTACCCACTTAACGTCCCAATGCTGTCTGGCATCATGTAGCGCACAGCCAAAGTCAATAAAGGTCAATGCATCGATGTGGCGCACATGTTGTTTTGAGAAATTCCGAAATGGTATCTAAATAAACTCACATTAGAATGACAGGTGCGCGCGAGAACTGGGACAGTGCGTCCAATTTCTCCTCGTGTACACTCTTTGTATTTTTGTGAAAATGAAATGCAGCACCTTCAGTTATTGCAACAAAGCAGAACACCATTGTTTTTTCGGACATTCGGAGGTGTATCCGTGAGAATTCGCATGGCCCCTCGGGGCAGCAGCACATGAAGACCTTCACACATTTTTCATACTTTCTTGATACCCTGTTTTCAGCGCAGTGGCGACTAATGTGAAATCTGCTTTCCCTGTCACACATTTATCTTGTGCATAACGCGTGGGTCAAAACCAAAATAACATTAGCATGAGATAAAGAAAGGCTTATACTAAGCTAGAATCGGTTTTAAACTAAGGTGGGGTGAAAAATTACATCGCAAAAAGACCGTACAGGAGTGAAAAATGTCATTTACACAATTTGATAGTTATGAGTCAGTGAGAGATGCTCCAGCAAACAAGGACATGCCTTTCGAGTTGGTATTATTGTAATATCAGAAACATAAAAAAGCGTTTTTTCATTTTAGGTTATTGCAGTAAAACAGAATACTTCAACAAATAGTGATTTCATAAAAGTGTAATGACCGCCAATGTTTTGATGTTGCACTTTGCACTTTCCTTCCACAGGGTTTTGTAGCACAAAGCAAATCAAAGGAGTTCAACAACAAAAATGTTCAATAACCCTAAAGCATTAAAAACAACAACTTTGGACTCCTGCACATCAGCGCATCACCAAATTAAACACCACAGCCATACCTCTGGCTTCTGTTAAATTTGGGTCAGTAAGTATAAGCATAATGCCACTATTTCTTACCAATGCTGATTTCCATAAAAGTAACCCGACTACGGCTAAGCTGAAGGAGCCTACTTTATCTCATCCTGTCAAACCTATTTGTATCACAGCAGCATTCGTGAGTCTCTGATTCTAGGAAAATTCTTGCTGCCACTTTCCATGCAATTAACCAGCTTAGCCTAATTTAGAGTAGCACATATGCTGAACATCATCTCAACTCACTCCACCTATTTCTTGACAGCAGAACTTGTGATAAAACATGATAAAGCTTGTTTTTGGCATGTTTTTATTTGTGTTTTGATTCAATTAATTTTTGTCATTTTGTTGACACCAGACATTTAACAACACGCAAGTCAAAACCGCTCAAATCACTTTGAACAACTTATTCTGATTGTCATGGTTAGCCTCTGCCAAGGGCAATGGTAAGTATGCCCCACAAAACCATCTCTCTCCTACAAACGTAACATAACTGATAGATAGTCACAAAACCTGTTTTGCTGCTTGCCATTTCAGCTGCAACAAACGCATCAGGTTTGGTTATTCATATTTAATAACTTTGAGTTTGAGATGTTGGCTTTGCTTTTCAAATGGAGTGGTGCATTCGCTAAAACCCAATATCTACTTCATATTGTAATTCCTATGCAGTCTAGAGTACTCCTGTGCTAAAGATATAGTGCACATCTACAGTAAAGTCATTTGCCACTCAGCACTTTATGACAACTATGGAGACATCTTGCTAAAGCAGACATGGGGGACCATTTCAACAGAATTAAGGCGAATAGTCAACTTAAGGAACAAAATAGTTTGATTGCATGACTTGTGGCATCACAATTTGTCTTATGAACACAACTCGATGTATTTAAACATAAATTAATCAATCTCGTTGCATATTACGTGATGAAAGCAGGTAAGGCTAGCAATTAGCTGCTCCACATGGAAAATCTACTGATTTTTTAAGGGCAAGCTCCTTTCTGCTTCCCCACACGAGACGTCAGTATCTTCCGCATAGTTTGCTGACAGACAGGGTCGTCCAACCCACCCATAAAATATAAATGGCAATCGTGCCCACCAACCTAACAGATTCAAATGCGAAATAAGTAAGAGGGTGTATGCATGCGAAAACGCTTTCGTAGGGCAGTGTGTGCCATTGGGGCTTTAGGACGCGCCCAGCTGTGAGGCTATATGACGTCGCCTGCCCCTAACCCCGGCAGGGAGGGCGGGCACCGCTGGGAATCGTAGGACAGAATTTCGCTACCAAACACTTCTGCACTGGCCGTGCCAGGCCTGTCCCAAAGCTATGTACAGCAGGGTAATGCAACGTGGTGAGGTAGTGAAACTGGAGCGGCTTAGATTTATCATCATTGAGCCCCGCCATGAACAAAACAAAAACGGCTGGCTAGGGGTTTAACGGGGCAAAAATGACTTCAAAAATAAGCTCAATCAACTAATGAAATTAAGTTCAACTGTCTCCTACATTCCCCACACATTGTTCACTCTTGGGTGCATATCAAAGATGTTTGGGTGACTGGCGAATCAATCCGCTTTAGGTATGAAGTATATGCAAGTTTGCACTTGAAACACATTTTCAGAGCAATTGGTCAACATTTCAAGCCATATGTGATTTCTTAAAGGATGATCGGAAAGGAAGGAGAGATGAAATTTTATCACACTCGTTCAAATTCACATCAAATATGGGATGTGTGAAAAATTCCTCCTCATAGGGTGTTGGTTTACATCCAAAGTTCACAATTATTAGACACTGAAGGCTTATAGACGTAGCGAACTGAGCGCCAGTTTGCAATACGGACGGCATTACCAAAAGACTGTCCACTTTAGTAGTACATGCGTCGAAATGAGATTCTCAGAGAATGCTCGCCAGCTGTTGCCTCAGGATCGTAGGCGGTCGGAACTGCTCCAGCCCACGCTAGATATGTGCGGCGTCGTTGGATGTGGCTGGCTCTCAAACATGCGCAAGGTAACATGTTTGATTTATGTCTAAGCATTTTCTAACATCTGTACAATAAATTCAGACGGAACCAGGCAACAAACGCAGACCTAACGCAGGTATAGACTGCCGTCAGATCACAGAGCTGGCACACGTTTAACTGCGCGCTTCTTAAGGAGTTCGCGACGCACATCGTCCTGCGCCGTCTCATGCAGCGCCAGTGGCGGCAGTGGCAATATTGGCGCTCCAGGGGCATGGCGTGTGATCCGTATTGAAACTATGACCGCACGTGAAAGCCGAAGGTACTAACCAATCGGTCATTATGCCCCCAGCCGCGACGTGGGTCGGGCCAGGTCCCGCTCATCCCGCACCCGGAGAGGAAAACAGTTGGCAAATCTTTTTTGGAAGACCCCATCGCGGCGCATGTGTACGTCTTAAGATAAATTCGGCCCTATTGTGTACCGCGCTTTATGGGTCATTTTGGAGATCACTTTGCTTAATGGGCTACCTGATGCAGGGCTGTTATGGGTGTCGCTGTTGAAGATGCGTTTAGTATATTGACCTAGTGCCACTTACCTCGTAAGTGGCACTAGGTTTTTTTCCTTTCTTTGT
>NW_023596448.1:30062580-30077975 GCF_011947565.3 Pollicipes pollicipes
ATTCCATCGCGAGAAGACCGTGCAGGAGTGAAAAAATCAATTCACAAAAGATGAAACTTATGAGCTCGTGACCGATGCTTCAGCAAACAAAGACATCTATTTCAAGTTGGCATGGACGTAATATCATAAGCCTGACAAAACTTTTTGGTTTTTAACATCTTAAGCCATAACAGCATACATTACAGCATAGTAATTTTATGACAATGTAACGAGCGTAAACAATTATTAACACCAATAATTTGATGCTGTACTTTGCACTTCCCTTCCACAGCACTTTAACACAAAACAAAGTAAAGAAATTCAATTACAAAATAGCAGAAAATTCACCAAGCATAAAGCACTCAGACAAAAAAAACCTTTAACTCTCACACATCAGCCCATCACCAAGTCAAACACAATAGACATACCTTTGGCTTTTGTCAAGATGGGATCAGGAAAACAAACATTTTGTCACTGTTTCTTACAAAATACCAATGCCTATTTCATGAAAGTAGCCTAACTATGCCTAACATTAAGAGGCCTTACTTCATCTAATCCTGTCTAACCTGTTTGTATCACAGCAGCAGTTGTGAGTTACTGATTCTTGCACAATTTCTATTGCCACTTGCCATGCACTTAACCAACTTAACCTAACTTAGAGTAGCCCATATGTTGTACATCATCTCAACTCACCTATCTGTTGACAGTAGCACTCGTGATAAAACTTGATATAGCAAATTTTTGGCTGGTTTCAAATGCATTTTTATTCAGTTCATTTATGCATGCCTGTTGACATGAAAGTTGACAACACGCAGAAAAATACTTGAAATCACTTTGAACAACTCATTTTAATTGCCATGGTTAACCTATGTCAAGGGCAATGATGGGTATGCTCCACAAAGCAATCTCTCTTCGACAAAAGTAACATATCCTTTAGATGACCATGCCAGTATTGCTGCTTGCCTTTTCAGCTGCAGCAAAGACATCTATTTAGGCTGGTTTATTGAAATTTAATAACACAGTTTGACATATTGGCTTCACATTTTAAATGAGATGGTCTGACTATTTGTTACATGCTAATATTTAACTCATATTATAATTGCTATGCAGCTTAGAGTATCCCTGTGTTAGGTTAGGTTAGATTAGGTTAGGTTAGGTTAGGTTAGGTTAGGCTAGGCTAGGCTAGGTTAGGTTAGGTTAGGTTAGGTTAGGTTAGTTAGGTTAGGTTAGGCTAGGCTAGGCTAGGCTAGGTTAGGTTAGGTTAGGTTAGGTTAGGTTAGGTTAGGTTAGGTTAGGTTAGGTTAGGTTAGGTTAGGTTAGGTTAGGTTAGGTTAGGTTAGGTTAGTTATATAGAGTAGTCATTTGCCAGTCAGCAAGCCATGACAACTATAGAAAACTCCTGGTTAAAGCAACCATGAGGGACCACTTCAAGAAATTTGGGGCAAATAATTAAGAATATGGAACAAAATAAGCCCACTGCATGCCTTGTAGCATCATAATTTGTCTTCTGACAAAACTCGATTGATTGAAACAGGAGATGGCTTACCCTGGTTACCACTCATGTGGTGAAAGCAGGTAAGGTAAGCAATTACTCGGTTTACAGGACTTACTGGCTTCTTCCTGCTCCCCCAAGACAAAAAGTCAGTGCTTTTGCATGGTCTGCTGGCAGACAGTCATCCCACTCACCCAAAAAATATAAATATAAATCGTGCCCACCAACCTACGAGATTAAAATGCGAAACAAGCAAGAGGTGTGCATGATAAACATCTCCAGAGGGCAGAATTTTGCCATCAAACACTTCTGTATTAGCTGCGTCAGGTCTGTCCCAAAGCTCTGTATGGCAGTATTAGGATGGCCTTGTCAGGTAGCCTGGTGAGTTAGACACTCGAAAGCCTTATATTTATCATTATTGAGCACCGCCATGAACCGTGACAAAGGTTAAACGAGGGTTTAACAGGGCACAAATGGCGGTAGAAATAAGTTCCGTGCTTCAAATTGTCTCCTTCATTCCCTGTTAATTGTGCACTCTTGGGTGCATATCAAGCATGTTTGGGCGGCTGGCGAATTAATCCAATTTAGGTATGAAATACGTACAAGTTCGCAGTTAAAGAATCTTGCGAACAAATTGGTCAACATTTCAAGCAACAGATGGTACCTCTAAAAACAACCCAAAGGAAAGGAAGAATAAAGTGGTATCACACTCATATGGTGCCAAGAAAAATGAAAGTAGTTAAACAGATACAAAGACCGTTACTTTTCCTACCGGAACACAGTATACTAGCAGTCTGCATGAATGTATGCACAAGATACAAATGTCCTGGTCAAGTAAGTACCACTCACACTTCTCCTTGCCCGGGGGACCTTAACCACTGGCCAATGGCCAGGAAGGGTATCAAGGCGTATCAAGCGTCTCTTGACGTAACGCTCCGCACGGAAGCTAGTGAGCTGTCCGTACGCCGAGCCGACCGGCCGATACGTGTGGGGTCGTCTCCTCAGCCCTGTGGGGCGGCTGAGTCAGCTGACTGCCGCCCGGACCGGCCAGCGCTGCGGCAGTGGGAGAGAGGAGATGCGCGGGGGGGGGTCGCCGGGAGGTGCCGGGAACGTTTCAAATACAGTCAGCCGAGCTCTTCTTTGTTTCGTTATCCCACAAGCTATTTCGGCTGTTACCCATAGCAATTTTTGGCGTTAAACTTATCCCTGAATTTGATGGCACCGGCGATATCGCGGACTGGCTCGAGAAGGTGCAGGTGGTGTGCAGTCTGCAGCAGCCAGAGGCGGATGTTGCGATAATCATCCCGTCACGTCTGAAAGGCGGCGCCTCGGCCGTCTACCGGCAGCTATCAACAGGGCACAGGAGAGACGCCGAGCAAGTGAAGAGAGCTCTACGTCGTGCCTGCGCCGTGGACAAGTTCGCGGCATACGAGCTGTTTACGGCACGACGGCTGCGCGCTGGTGAATCCGTAGACGAATCCGTGGGCGACGTATTTGGCGAGCCGCAGCAGCTGGCGACGCTGTTTGGCGGGTTGTCAGAGGAGGGCGTAGGCTGCGCTTTTGTGGCCGGTTTGCCCGAATCGATCAAACAGCTGCTACGTGCCGGCACGAGGATGGAGTCCCTCTCTCTTACCGCGATCGTGGACCGCGCCGGAGCCGTCCTCTGAGAGGAGGGCGACGGACCGGAGGAGGCAGCCGCGCGCCGTCCTCCGAGAGGAGGGCGACGGACCGGAGGAGGCAGCCGCGCGCCGTCCTCCGAGAGGAGGGCGACGGACCGGAGGAGGCAGCCGCGCGCCGTCCTCCGAGAGGAGGGCGACGGACCGGAGGAGGCAGCCGCGCTGACACGACGAGGGCCACTCACACGGCAGCCGGGTTCGTACGGCAGACCGAACAGGCGTGTACTGTGCTACGCATGTGGTCACCCGGGCCACATCGCGCGGCAGTGCTCTGCACGTGCAGGCGGTAATACAGGGGATATCCAGTGCTACCGCTGTGATGGTCGGGGACATATGGCAGCCCAATGTTCGGGAAACGGGGATCGAGAGGAGGCTCGTGCGCCGTCCTCTTCTGGGGACTGAGGTGTTGCGGCGCGCTGCCGGTTAGAATGCTGCTGCTGGGGGAGCTGAGTGCGAGGTACTCGTCGATACAGGCTGCACGCGCAGTGGTAAATGTGAGAGAGACGGACTTCCGGGCCACGTATGACAGAGAAAAGAGGAAGTGAACTGTGGTGTGGAAATGGGCCGAGGGTGTCAAACCAGAGAGACTGTTGAGTCAGGCTACCGAGTACCGTATAACACCTGCGGTGCGGAGCGCGTGCTAGAAGGAGCCAGTATCCTAGAATTGCCGACATTGGGTGTAAATCAACGCCATATGAGGAGGAATTTTCACTCTTTTTCCCCATATTTTATGTGAATTTTTCACTCCCGCCTGACATTGTCTAATCGCACACGCCAAACCGCTTTTTCCCTTTCTGAGGTTTTCAGATGTCATCCAAAACCGAGCTCACTTGAAACCACCAAGCATAAACGAGGCACCACAGAACCTGGACGCCTATGGCTATGTCCTGCCTCACCTACATCTGAATCATGTCTATGTATGCGCAGAGCAAGGGCGCTAGGTACCTCCAAGCCCAAGAACCCTAGCGACTCCAGCCGTTTGCACGCATTAAGTTTGGTTTGTTTACAAAATGCATCACAATCGGCAGCTGTGTGCCAAATGCAAGGTTTTCACGCATCCCCTATTTTTTCGTCTCACCGCCACACCACGAAAGCAGAGTCTGGTGCAAACGCCAGCCTGGTAGAGAATCTTACTCCTCGTATTTCTTTTTCCCCGAGAAAATTGACCACTAAATTGCATCACTCCCGAAATGCAGGAGTGAAATATTCAAGAAATGTCTTCCAAATTAAATTTACAAGGTGAATATCACCATTTGAGCACTCATTTTAAGAGATTTTAATCATAACAGATCAAATCAGCCGATTACAAAAATTTTGCTGGAAAAGTAACGGTCTTTATATCTAACCAAGAAACAAAGCAATTATCATGTAAGCAAACACAGGCCTGCATAGCAAATTCCGGAGGAACCGCGTTGAGTGGAGCCCTCAGCGAGGGCATTGGTAACAAAAGGCATCGCGGTACGGCTTTGGTCATTAACGCGTAAAGAATGCAATGAAAAAGACGCACGTTTTGTGGACAGTGCTTGAACTGGTATCCACAGTTGGTTCGGGGTATAGCTAGCAGCAGTGAACTGCTACAGATGTGTCAAAAATAGCGTTTGAGATTGCTTACGATTCGCCTGTTTCGAGCACGTTCATAATTTCGGGCAAGGAGATGAGGCAAGCCATGATGGCGACGAGAGCGGAGGACACATTTCCGGCGTGCAGTAACACTCTACTTCGGTGGTCCACGGCGCTGGGATGCACTGCAATGGGTCTTGCGCGATCATCCCGATCACGCCCGTCCATGAGCCGCTGTTCAAGCGCGCGCCGAAAATGCCGCCCGATGTTTGCTGATGTACCGCGGAGCATCTGAACTCTTGATGGCAGGCGATGCCCGGTGCACTCCAATTCGTCGAGAGATGGCAGCACGGGCTGGAAGCGTTCGTTCAGCCAAACACTGTTATGTACTCATCTTTTGGCCCTTTTTCGTGGTATTCCGGCACAGCTGTCCGTGAGTTGAATGACGATATCATGACGTCATGGATGCCTGGGCAACCTTGGAAAAAGCCACATCTTCGCGGGCGTGCAGCGTAGAAACCAGAGGGGTTCAGGCTTTAAGAAGGGCAGAGCTGTGAACTGCACCAAATGTTCTTCAAGCTGGTTATTCCGTTGAAACCCCCGCACAAATGAGCAGCAGCCTGGTCGCGTAGAATCTGTGTATACTCCCTGGTCGCTTAGAATCTGTGTATACAAACCCTGCAGAGGCGCCCAGGTGCAGCGCCACCAGAAGTGTCAGGGCTCAACTGTCCCTTTGCCATTTGTCAAGGAGACTAGTGTATCCGCCCTACTCTCCCCACCGCCACTCACGTCACAGTGTTTTAAGCAATGCAAGGCACAGGGCGCGGGAGCCCACCCTCAAGTCGTCAAGCTTGATCGGCTTCTCATGACCACGCCCGCCAGTTCAGCCACAACTGAATGCAATTTCAGCGTGCGGCGGCCCTGCCCCATACCCAGTTTCCGCGCCGCCATGCCTTATGGTGGTGCAGTGCAAGGCACACGAGGCATTTGCATAGCAATGTCCATTCAACAGAACGCCAGTTCTTAAACTCGACTTCTCATCCGTTATTTATTCAAGTGTCGTGATGGCTTTAGGGTCCCGTTTCCCCTGTCAGAAATTGGTGGCGCCGCCCTTGGCTGTGTTAGATTTTCGTCTACGTGCTCTGCCCTTGGCTGCTTTTGGTGACAAGTTAATCTGGTGCCAAATTTTTAAGTGGCTTCGGCTTCTTTCAGTCACTTTTCCATCGTTTTGTCTTACATGTGTGGAATACGAGGTGCTGGGAAAGTGCGTTCAAACACCCCTTTGTCCTGGCCCTGCGGATGGCCCAAGAGCCAGGCCTGGCGTGGGTTGAGTGGACGTGAAGTCCACCAACCAATCTGCACAAAGAAAAATGCACCTACGGTATTGCAACGGAATGGCATCAAGTCCGAAGAGTGCGTACCGATGTCCTAACCAGCTCCCTCATTTCCGGAGCACGTATACCGTATCTCCCACAGCCATCTCGCCCTCCACGTCCACACCCAGCGCACTTCCAAACAGCGGAGCTTCTTTGTACAGCTTCTTCTCCTCCTCCGTCTTAGCCAGCCGGAACGTCTTCAGGGTCTTCAGCGGTTCCATCTGTTCGCTGCGCTCGCCGGTCTTGGGGTCGACGCAGGTGATGCCGCACCGGTGAACGGGTTTGATCCTGCGCATCACCGCGTCACCAATCTTGATGAAGCTCCAATTGTCGTCGTCAAAGGCAGGGGCGCCTTCCACGATGAAGTTGTGACGGAAGTTCTCGAGAGAAACTGGCGTCTTCAAGCGCGAGTTGAGCTCGTCCAGTGATGACGAGCAGATGATCGACGCCGCCGACACGAAGTTGTAAGACATGATGTCCTCAGGTGAGGCGAGATGCACGTACGGCCTTGGGAGGTTCACAGTTCTGCGCGGCGTCACCACATCTGACAGGAAGTACATCATCGCGTACTCCTTGCCGTCGTTGAAGAACTCGGCCAGCCACTTGGCCACGGCCGGCCCCAGGTCGACGCCGGAGTCTGGATGGCCGTTGAAGTCGACCGTCATCGTGCTGACGTCGTCGCCGTCCTGCGGCAGCGGCACGGTCAGCGGCGGCATCCCGGGTGCCGTCAGTGTGACGCCGTCCCCGTCCACGTCGGCGGCGACGAGCACCAGGCGGCGGCGTGTGCTGGCGAACAGCGCCTTGCCCTGGCAGACGACGGCCAGGCAGCGGTCGAGGACGGCGCCGCGCCGCACGCCCAGATGCGTCAAACGGACCCGCTGGCAGCGCTGGCCGGCGCCCGACTTGAGCGGGTACAGGTGGATGGCGGCGAGCCGGCCGGCCGGCGTCCAGGCGGCGGCGGCGCCGGCGCGACGCCGACGTCGCCAGGTCAGGAGCAGGGCGGCGCCGAGCAGGACGGCGGCGGCCAGCAGCGGCGGGAGGCGCGACTCCGCCATGATGTCTCGGCCACCGGTCCCCCACCACTGCTGGCCGGCGTCGCGAGCCGCCTCTCGGACCGTGTGGTTTGTTATCTCTCCGAGAGGCGCGAGGTGAGACAGCTCCGCGCCGACGGCCAAGGGTGTGGCCCCCATCTGGCCACGGGCGTGCGGGTGCGCCCAAATGCCGCCGTGCAGGTCACAGCCGCTGCTGCTATGGGGCCAGATCAATGTCACCTTGGTGTTATCTGATAACTAGGCATATCGTGGGATTGTATAACACTCATATGCGCACCACACTTAAGGACGCTGTGTGTGCGGGCAGTGTTTTTTAAGTACCTTTTTGCGTCCATGCGGAGGGCCCAGCAACACATCATCAGTAGCAAACCAACTGGCTAGCACTACGACACCTCGTACACAAATTTCCGCTACAACTTCAATGCGAACGTTTCATAGTTCACAAGCTCTGGCTTGCGCAATACACCGGGCATGCACCGCTCAGCGCTTCCCCACCAAGAAACGGTAGCACGCGCGCCTCTGCCTGACACGCTCCAGAGGCGAGCCGTGACAGCTACCGCGTTGCGCTGCGTCCGGCGGCCGTTAGGCCGTCCGAACGCCACTGGCAGGCAGCTGTGAGCGCGTAAGGTCGGCCAGATAGCGCAGGGTCCGTTTACGTCCGACCTTTGAGCCCTCGGTTTTTTGAGCGTGCAACGCTCAGGGACGTGGTCGGGCGTTCGGTCCACTCAACGCCGCACCGTTCGGGCAGTCGCGGACTACGGGCCGTGTTCGTCAGCCAAGGCATAGGCTGCCGAAAATGAGCCACGCCAGAGCTACACCACACCCAACACTCGCATTTGTGGTGGGTGTGCCGACTAGAGATGCAACTTTCTCCAAAATATCAGCCCGCAGCCCAACCCGCCCGCCTAGTTAGCGATCCAGCCTGCAGAAGCCCGCTATGCTGCGATGCTGATCTGCCATTGACCAGCAAGTACTAATTTATTGAAGCGCGCACTTCATCATTTCACCTTAATTTTACATCTTAAAATTAAAGTGTAACAAAACGGCATGTTAGTGTCGTCAGTTCCTCGCGCGCGGCGCTGCCGGTCGGCTGCGTTGCCTGAAGTTTCACTCCTCCCTGCCTCGCCGCGCTGTGTCTCGTCCCACGTGTATGCCAGTGACACTGTCTGTGCGAGAGAGTGATCACCTGCGTGACGAACTGTCACGTGAATTCCGTGCTAGTCCGACGAAAAAGTCTGCTCAACGAAACAGTATGCTCGACGAAATACTTTGCTGAGCGAAACGGCCTTTTTCTGCCGCGATAAAGATGCATCGCGAGCTTGCCAGCCATCTGGTGCTGCTGGTGTTGACGTACCTGCTCGTAAAAGCTGCGAAACCAGCATCACGGCAACCTCTTCGATTCGGATCCGCATGATCGTCACTGACATCATCCAGTAGCGACCCCCAGCCCATGAGCCCTGCCGACACGCTGGCCGCTCTCGAAGCGACCTCGCCCCGCACCCCGGCCGCGGTGACCTTGACCGTGACCTGCCATCGGTCGTTCGCGTTGCCCGGCGCGGTAGAGACGGTGCCGGCACCAGGCGTCGGGGCTGCAGGGGCTGACAGGTGTCGTCGGAAGCTACTGATGGGACCGAGCAACATCCAGTCCCTGCTGCTGGAGACAGTTACACTGCAGCATGACCATCTAAACTGGCTCCATTACGACTTTTGCGTGATAACCGAGACGTGGCTTCGATCAGCTATTGCGTCCAGGCCGGTCACAGTCCCCGGCTAGGCGCTGCACTGTGCGGACCGGTCAGGAGAGGTCGGCTGTCGGAGTGCGGCGGTTTTGAGATCGTTTCTTCTGCACCAGGTTATCCACCTTTTCTCCCGGGTCACTTTTGGACGTGATCATTTCTTATTTAGATAACGTCGTTCAGCGTGAAGGAGCTTTTCACTGTGGTTTTAGCCCTCACCATTTTGTTCACACGCTCTTACTTTTGTCCAAGTGTCCTGTCAAGCCTCTTCATATCCATAGTCGACTGTTGAAACGGTTTGATCATGTTTGTTTGCTTCGTGGTTTGTACCATATCGGCTGGTTCGGTGTTTTAAGACGCTCATTAGTCGCTGAAATGTGGTCCCATATGCTAGACAGTCTTCTACCAATCATTCACAAACACACTCCGATCAAACTGCTGTCATTAAGGAATCCATTGAGGGCACCAGCTGTCACCCCGGTGGCCCTTGACCTCATGACACAGCGGAGGGCGTGCTGCGTCACGAGGCCGAGATCGCCGGCTTTCCGCGAGCTGGACCGCGGGGTGAGTCCGGCGATCAGGCGTGACTGCTGGGCGGATGTTGTGGAGAGGCTGCGCGGCCAGGGAACAGTTCTCTGTGCCGCATTATCCGCGCGCTGTTGGCGGGGAAAAAGAGCGGTGCTCGCAATTTGCCAGTGGCGACCCCGGACGAGGTGAATGCCCCGTGTCACAGCCAACCTGGTCGATCTCGGACGCCCCATGTCGCCTGCCCAGGCTGAGCGATTGCGGTCTCCGGGTGACTAGCGCGACCGTTGACGGGCTGCACGAGGTCATGCTCTTCAGGGAGTGTTCTGGGACGTGTGGACCTGATGGCGTTTGTATTGATGCCCTGCTGCTCTGGTTTGACGTCATCGGTCCAATCCATCCCCTTACTATCAACATTTGCCTCACCTCCTGCGGTTTTTCCGATTCCTGGAAGCACTCCCTAGTTCGTTATGTTTCCAAGTACGGCGATCCAGCCCTGGTCTCCAATTACTGTCCTATTTTTACGTTCCTATCATGGCTAAAATTGTCGAGCGTGTGGTGCAGCGCCAGGTGTTAACTATATGTTCGACAATAATTTTCTGTCCTCATGCCAACATGATTTACGTCCCTGCCATTCCAGTGAGACTGCTCTGCTCACTGTAACCGGCCATGTCATGAATTGCGATCATTTTTCATTCAGTACCTCCTGGATCTCAGCAGATGCTTCGACGTCATTCGTCATGCTCAACTACTTTCCAACCTCCATCTCTATAGCAATAGTCCGGCTTGGTTCTCCTATCCTCCTGGTCATTTCTGACCAGTCTGCATCTCGTCTTCCTCTGGTGACAGAGTGGTCCCAGCCCCTCCTCAGCACCATGGGAACCTTCCAGGGATCAGCCCTTGGTCCTCTTTTATTTATTTTAAGCCTGCAGGCACCAGATGCTCATGTGATCCAGTACGCTGACGGCACCTAAACCCTCATTTCCGATGTTAGATGCAACTTTCCACCATACAACGCAAGGAGACCATCCCGTCCTCCTTAGTATCGTGGTGCCATGCCCACGATCTCAAGCTCAACGCGTCCAAGACCGAACTCCACCTTGGTACCAGACAGAACACTCGCGGACTTTCCCCCGTCAGTATACGGGTCGGTGGGGAGACCGTTTTGGAGAGCCTGACCATAAAAAGCTGGGACGTGCTATCTGACCGCCTCCTGAGCTGGGACGCACACGCCAGTGATAAAAAAGTGATAAAACAGTGCACCGGCGTCCTGGTCGGCCTCCGCCACTTGAGCCATTTCCTCACCCAACGAGTGCGGCTGGCCAAACTGCAGAAGCTAGTCACCTCGCACGTGGGATACTGCATTTCGGTTTATGGCCAGGGGTCAGCTGCTAACGAGACCGGACTACTTAAAGCAATTAGCTTCGCTTCCAGAGTAGTTACCGGCCTCCGAAAGCCTGGTCACGTGCCTCGCGCGCGGGATGACCTGCACTTTGCCAAAGAACGAAATGTTATCGCTGCGCACAAAGCCCATGAGCGATGTGAACCTGCAGGCCTTGCCTGTTTGCTTCGACCATGCGCTGACGTGCGGACCAGTGACCGAACTACCGGCATGGACCATAACCCGCGCCCCCCGGCAATGCGTATGGCGGCAGGACATCGGTCCTTTGCATACCGAGCGACGTTTCTCATAAATCAGTTGCTTATGAATGTCAGACGATTGAACTCAACAAGTTGTAAACGCACTTCCAGGTCCTTTTCTGCGATACGGTTGTCTCGTTTTGTTTATGCGTACATGCGTTTATCTTTTTTATTGCTTATCACTTTCCGTTGTTGTTGTTTTTTGACATGCTGTTTAATCTCTCAGGCTAATGACACGTAAGAGCCACGTATGTATGTGGCATGTCAGCTGATGTAAAATACAAATCATACATAACATTGCTTGACTAACGCTGGTGATATTGCCCGGAGAGCAGCAATCAAAACGCCTGCACAATGAAAATTATAATGCAGAAAAGGGTTCCTGCGGTGTGCGACGTGCGCGGCTGCCTGGCCGCCGCTGGATGTTGTACGCCGCCGGCTACCGCTGTCCCGTCTCCCCACAAGAGCGAATTTATAATGAGGAGCCCATTGGTCAGCATACGAGCCAGATGATGTTAGCGCACGACTTGGCACGTTGTGGCTCCGGTACACCCGACACCAACGCACACTCATGTGAGCCACAGGGCTAGGATGAAGCGGGTAACCGGGGCATTGGCGGGATGGTGGTCCGGTCAGGCGCCATGAACGGCTGTCTCCCTGCCCATGGCTGTGCACCGTTAGCCACGGTACCCCACCCCCACCCTTTAGCTTGGGATAATATTTAAATGGGGCAAAAACGGAACCGCATGCATACTAGTACGCCCAACTGGCTAGGGTCCCACGCACTTGCGAATTATATTGGCAAGAGCCCGCTGGGTAATGACCCTGGGACCCCCCCTCGGCCTTAACTAATCCACGCAGACTCCATACATTCGGCGCCCCACCACACTCACTCCGAGCATTCACACCCGCTGGCGCCCACATCCTCCCATTCATCCTTGGCTCGCACACAGGTGAGACCCCCCCCCCCTTCTTTCCTGCGTCCTGGCACTATAATTGGATCGTTGGCGCAGGTCCTCGTTAAGTTAAGTTAAATTCATTTATCACGTTACGATCTTGCCATAAAGCCACGCTTAAGCCCTGTTCAAAGTGTAGAGGCCTGGGGGTAGACAGCACACTCTATGGAACGGTGGAGCCTCTCGGCAGACGACGAGCGCCCGGCACGACCCGCGTCCACGCCTCACGGTATCCACGGAGCAGACTGACTCCTGTCCTCTCCCAAGGCGGAGACACCACGGATAGACTCCGCTACCGCCATGCACAACCAAGCATCCCGGGCGGTCCCCACGGGTCCTGGGTCACATCATGACCAATGCCTCTTCAGGCCGTCACGCCTGGGGTCAAGTGGGAAGCAATAAAACGAGTCAGCCGTCTCCGAAAAAAGAGCGAAACTGTGTCTTGAGCTGCGCTACCACAAATACTATAGTAGCGTGCTAGTGCGCTACCTACTCTATCTGCGTAAAAGCAGGACTACGGTCGTCTGGCTCCTCGTCCCTCGTTGTAGCCACCCCGGGCTACTCAGCTTGCCGGCGGGCCGCGAGCAGTGGGCTGCTCCGCCCATGCACACCGCAAGAGACTGTCATCTACCGGAGGGTCGCGGGTGCCCGCACCGCCATCGCGCACCGCCGGGTGCTGCCCTCTGCCGCGATTGCCCATGTCGGCTGACAGATGGCGTTCGTGTCTCCTTCTGAACGCTGTCCCGGACGACGCCCCGCAAGCAGCCTTCCCTGGTCTCGCAGAACTGCGGGCGAGCCCTCGAGATGTAGCGGGCTCGGTGCACCTCACCGCTATGCCTCAACACCCCGGCGGGCGGTCTCCCTTCGACCTCCAGGCAACATCGGAGGAGGGCGCGAGGCGGGTTTGCCGCCTCGCCCCATCCGTCCAATACGTCGCCGGGCCGGCATGCACTGTTCGGAGAGTCCGGCCTTCGACGTGTCCCTAGGCCAGATCTCGGGCGTGGCGTCGCTGGCGACGGCGCAAGATCCGCCCGCTCTCGCCTCGGGCGGGCCCTGCGCGTCATTCTCTGGCCCAGTTCTCACGTAGCGTGGCTCTTCTGACGGCATCTGGGGCGACGGTGGCGCCGGCGCGGCGGGGTTGGTGGGGCGGAACAGTAAACATCCCCACAACATGTTATTTGCGCGTTCCTGGGTGCATGTTGTTTCGCCGATCGCCCGCTCTTGCCTCCATTTCTTTTGGCGCGATGGATGATTTTGGCAGGTGGGGCCGCTGTCATGGCTGTTCTGGGGGAAGCACCTGGGGTTGTTCTGACGACGTGAGCTGATCGGTCGGATCGTCGAGCCGAGCTGCACTCATCTCTCGGCACGATGGACGTGTTTATTCGTGAGGGGGAAGGAGCCCCGGACCATGGCCGGCTGGTTCGCTTTCCCACGTTCCGCCCGCGAAGCCTCTCTGGTCCCGGACGGGTGGCGCAAAACGACGAGGCAGGAAAATGGACGCCTACATTAACTACAAATGAGAAGGAAGATGGCGAAATGAAATTTATAATCACCAAAATACTCCAGATTTCTTCCTTCTACCGCATCTCAATAGGCCACAGACGTTAAGTTAAGAATTAGGAAATGTACATTATTTGGCTATAACGACTTTTGGCCCGCAAAAGCATGTCAAGTCTGGCCGGTGACACAGTCAAGAGCACGTGGGTTATTGCGGGTCAGAAATTGGCGGGTCGGTCGGCTGAAAAGTTGCGTCTCTAGTGCCGACAGTACTTCTTATATAAGTACTGCAAACGACAGAGCGTCCGCAACATTATTTCTACCCGACATCACTTTCAATGCAAGAACTTCTAATGCATAACATTCTACGCAATAGCACTTGTAATGCATGACCTTCTTCGCTACAGCACGTCTAACGCCAAGGCTTTCACGTAACATCACTCCCATACGACATAAATTTTAACGCAAAATTGTCTACACGGCGCTGCTTCTGATGCAAAAACTTCTAACGGGGAAACTTTCACATGATAAAACTGCTAACGCAAAAACACCTGTACGACATTATTGCTACGCGATTAGGAGGAGTGAGCCACCTTTTTGTGCTGTTCACTTATTGTTAGATCAGACACGTAAGATTTCAACAGTAAGACCAGTTCTCTCGAAATCTTGAATAGTTCATAACTTCCATTCGAAGTAGCCGCTCCGGCGGGAGAAATGTAATAGACTCCCTGAGCGCCGTTGTGGAAGTAATGCATTTCATCTGCCTTGTTTTTCCTAAGGTGTGTATTTTGCTTTTCGCAACTTTAGGGAAACCGTAGACCTATGCACTGGCTGCAATGTCTAGGCGTCTGATCGAATCTCGCTGCTGACAACTCTCAACCGGGTTCGGGAAGAAAAAGTGGGTATGGTCACTGGCGAACAAATTCAAGCATTAATTACTAACTAACTAGAGCGAGAGACAGAGAGAGAGAGAGAGAGAGAGAGAGAGAGAGAGAGTAGAAGAGAGAGAGAGTGGAGAGTAGAGAGTGTCGAGTGAGAGTGAGAGATTGAGAGAGTGAGAAGAGTGAGAGAGTGAAGAGTTGAGAGAAGTGAGAGAGAGTGAGAGAGTGAGACCGAAAAAAAAAAAAAAAAAAAGTTGAGAAGAGTGAGAGAGTGAGATGTGAGAGAGTGAAGAGTGAGAGAGTGAGAGAGTGAGAGAGTGAGAGAGTGAATATGAGAGAGTGAGAGAGAGTGAGGAGTGAGGGAGAGAGGAGAGTGAGAGAGGGAGTGAGAGAGAGGTGAGGGAGTGAGAGAGTGAGAGAGTGAGAGAGGGAGAGTGAGGAGCGAGAGGGGAGAGAGTGGGGGAGAGTGAGGGAGAGTTGAGAGTGGAGTGAGGCGAGTAGAGAGCGTGAGGATGGAGAGTGGGAGGTGAGAGGAGGTTGAGAGGGGGGAGAGTGAAGAGAGAGGAGAGTTGAGAGAGGAGTAGGAGAGGATGAGAGAGTGTGGAGAGTGATAGGAGAGGGGAGGAGAAGAGAGTGAGAGAGTGAAGGGTGAGAGGATGAGAGAGGAGTGAGAGAGTGAGAGAGTGAGAGTGAGAGTGAGAGAGTGAGAGGGAGTGAGAGGGAGATGAGGAGTGAGAGAGTGAGGGAGAGCGAGAGAGGTTGAGAGAGAGAGATGAGAGATTGATGAGATGAGAGAGAGATGGATTGAGAGTGAGCTGTAGAGTGAGAGAGTGAGAGGTGAAGAGGAGGAGAGAGTGAGAGAGAGTGAGCGTGAGAGTGAGAGGAGAGTGAGAGGTGAGGAGTGAGAGTGAGAGATAGGGGAGGGAGGGAGAGAGAGAGAGAGTGAGAGAGTGAGAGAGTGAGAGAGTGAGAGAGTGAGAGAGAGTGAGAGAGTGAGGAGAGTGAGAGAGTGAGAGAGTGAGAG
>NW_023596448.1:30078975-30097838 GCF_011947565.3 Pollicipes pollicipes
GAGAGAGTGAGAGAGTGAGAGAGTGAGAGAGTGAGAGAGTGAGAGAGTGAGGAGAGTGAGAGGTGAGAGAGTGAGAGAGTGAGAGAGTGAGAGAGTGAGATGAGTGAGAGGTGAGATGGAGTGAGAGGTGAGAGAGTGAGAGAGAGTGGAGAGAGTGAGAGAGGATGAGAGAGTGAGAGTGCGAGAGTGAGAGAGTGAGAGAGTGAGAGCGTGAGAGAGTGAGAGAGTGAGAGAGTGAGAGAGTGAGAGAGTGAGAGAGTGAGAGAGTGAGAAGAGTGAGAGAGTGAGAGAGTGAGAGAGTGAGAGAGTGAGAAGAGTGAGAGAGTGAGAGAGTGAGAGAGTGAGAGAGTGAGAGAGTGAGAGAGTGAGAGAGTGAGAGAGTGAGAGAGTGAGAGAGTGAGAGAGTGAGAGAGTGAGAGAGAGTGAGAGAGTGAGAGAGTGAGAGAGTGAGAGAGAGAGAGAGTGAGAGAGAGGAGAGGAGGAGAGAGGAGAGAGAGAGAGGAGAGAGAGAGAGAGAGCTGAGAGAGAGAGGAGAGAGAGAGAGAGAGAGAGAGAGAGGCATCTTTTAAAAACACGACTTCGAGCATCAACTCATTTAGCATGCAAACAACATTGTATGTAAGCACGGAGTAACCTTTTAACATCAATTAAACGTCTTCACGAAAGCAGCAGTGAATGTGGTGGCATATACCCGTTCACTAGGTGAATTGATACCTGTGTCTATGGTGGTTGTGATATGTTGTACGCTGGGTTTTCGCAGTCTTGCCCCACAGCAAAATGTCTCAAGCGTGTCACTATTTCGGATGTTTGTTCCCCATATTGCCTTCCTTGTTGGCGGGAGCATGTCTTGTTTCTACGCCGTGTAAATCTCGGGATTCGCCATCTTAACCATAAACACAGCTTCTCCTGCCTATCTGCAAGGTTTTCCGTTTTCAACATATCTAGAAGTCGCTGATAGTCTTTGTCAAGGCTGGGAATAATTTTTAGCGCCCGCTTCTGTACTCGCTCAATGTGTTGGGCTTGGTGGCCGGTGAGCCTAGGAGGAAACACAGCCGCGTGGCATTCAATCAATGGTCGAACATTAGTGATGTAAATATGTAAATTTTAGCTGATTTAGCTAAGTGCTACTCAACGTTACTGCTAAAACCTCAGGACTACTGACAATGTGTAAGCTAATCTCCTTTATTACGATGCCCGAGAGCATCAGGGTTTTGTTGGCATTAAAAACATGCGTGACATGACACTTGTCAGTAAAGACCGCCATTTTGTTTTGAGTTGCCCATCCACATATTCCGTCAGCGTTTTCTTGCATCTGGCTGTGTTTCTTTATTGGTTCAATTGAACATGCTTCGTATATTGTGAGATCATCAAAATATTCTAAAATATGTTCTGCATCAGAAGCGGCACCGTTAATCATAGCTAAAAAAGCAACCGATCAAGCCAGGGTATCCTGCGCAGCGACATAACTTACTGATTTTCTGTCCTTATTCATTCAATCCGGCATCTTGACCCTCTGCTTTCGGTCCTCGAGAAATGACGCCAACCACTTTGCATAACCAGAGCGAGGTCCTATGCTAAGCGCGTTCTGTATTACCGTTGTATGGCCAATGAGATCAAATTTTTCTTGAAATCATACAGAACTGAAGAAATGAGCTTGCCTGGCTTGTCCAACTCGGAGAATAAGTTGTGCCACAATCTTATCAAATGGGGACGTTCGAGGCGCACTTTACGTCATCGTATTGGCGTTCATCTATTTGCGGCATTTTGTTCGCTAGAATAGGGGGGGGGGGGGAATTAGCCGTTCCAGAAGTTTGCCAAACTTAGGTGTAAGGCTCACAGGTGGCAGGTCTCCTTACGACTTTGGTGCTGCTTTTCAGGATCGGGACACTGGTTAACATGTTCCGTGCCTATGAGACCTGACCCGTCCTAAGTAATCGGGAGAGTACATGGGTGAGGCATGGTGCAAACTCGACACAAAAGCCCTCCAGCAGCTACACTTATAGTTTACCAGCGGGCACAGCCATCTCTGGTCCAGTGTCTGATAGTTTATAGGCTACTTGTCATGGCTGTAGGTCAGATGAAATTTCTTCTGATGGCAAAAACATCGCAATTGTTCGGTACGAAGAGATCCATATAGTGTACATATTTCTGTCAGACATTGATTGCCAGCTCAGCTGCAGTGCTGTAAGCTGTAGCTTCAGGTAATTCCAGGGACCAAGGAGCGGGCCGTCCATCAGTTAAGCTTCTTACATTTCTGCACCATGACCCAGTTCCACCGCTAACATTTTTTTTTTGCCACCCGCCGCTTGTGCCAACTGGTATTTGCGGGGTGAATCTATTGACATACATCCTCTCTTAATTTCTTTAGTTTACCGATCGGTGACGGCTGTGTGCCCCGTTACGGTGGTTGATGAGGGCCATGAGTCGCCTTGTCATCCAGGGCTCATTAATTTTGTACTGGTACGTAAGTTCAGATAGATCGTCCTCATAAGCCAGCCAATATTATTTTTCTAATGCATCTCAGGGACATCTTGTCAGTCCTGGGAGCAATTACAGTTGCCGAGCTGTCTAAAAGATGAATCTGTGATAACAGCCGGGTTTTTTTGTGGTCACAATCTATTCGCACTACAGTGCTGTGTTATGCGGTTCCAAGGTGGCGGTAGATTTAATGGTTTGTTTTGGAGAAACAATATCATTTAATATTTTACCAAGAATCGCCTATCCTCTGGTGGACACGGTCACTATTTGTCAGACGTAAAGCTGTCGGGTCGGTGGATCCGCATCAAATGCACAGTTGAAAGGCCACAATAGGACATTCCTTGCTCTGGGCCTGAACATCTGAGAAAGCCGACACTTTCTAGGAGATGATCAACTAGTGCTTGCCGGCGTGCGGCGATTGCAACGGGTGGGAGATACATCCCAGCTAGTACGGTGCTGTCTGCTTGAGACGGTCAAAGGATGCTTTAGCAAACTTCCAATTCATCTTGGACTTGGATGTCTGGCTCAAGGTATGAAAAATCATTCTTCACATACACAATAACACCCCCGTCCTTGCCTTTGTTCCCGGCCGAGAGGTTTTTGCCCCGGCACAATGTTTGGAATCCTGCTTTGAAGACTTGTTTGTGACGTACATTTTTGTGCTGGTAATTTTCCGTAACAATTGAAACATCAACCTGATATATTTGCAACAGTCAGCTGAGTTCAGTTGGTTTAATGATGGCACAGATATCGCTCACGTTGATGGTGAGAAAATTTAGGTTCTTAGCTGTATTTGACCGACTCAATGCTTCGACGTTCCGCACTTGTCCGAATAGTCAGAAGTCAATGCTTGTTGTCACATAAAAACCAGCTGACTGGATAAGAGCCTGCTGTGATGCATTTCTCGGGCCTGCGTAGTGAATGCCTGTTTTATCGAGTCCAT
This sequence comes from Pollicipes pollicipes, assembly GCF_011947565.3. Lineage (NCBI taxonomy): Eukaryota > Metazoa > Arthropoda > Thecostraca > Pollicipedomorpha > Pollicipedidae > Pollicipes > Pollicipes pollicipes. The sequence goes on from NW_023596448.1 coordinate 30,082,397, forward strand.
AAAAAAGACAGGATCGCATTCGTGCCGCAGGTGTATAAACTGAGTAGCATGTGTAGCACGACTGGTTAAGTTCCGAGCTAACCCTTTTTGTTATTTCATGCACCATGAAGCCAGCGTCTCGCCTCTCTACAAGCGAGCTGATAACGGACAACAGCACGGGTCGAAGTACTAAGCACCGTCAGCTAATCGTTATTTAACGTTAGAGCCACGTTTAATGAGGATATGCTCGTATAGCGAAAGTTGTTAACTCTACAGAAGAACTTTGAACTCATAACGGTCCCGCTATCTGTTTATAAATGGTCACATAAACCACCATGAATTAACATCGTCGCTGGTTTGTTGAAGGCTGTGATGCAATACCAGGTTCTTTTATCTCACTGGCATCTAAAATGTAATAATGCTGTTACCTTCTGGAGGCATCTGACCTCAGTTTCAATAAAAGAAGAGGGAATACAAAAATCAGGGAGGAAAACTGGGTGCCCTCGAAAAAAGCAACACAAATTGTGTTTTTTTTGGAGGAGGAGGGGGTTGGGGGTCATCAGCACGGGCCCTTTGTCAGCCCATTGTCCCCTTCTTACCAAGATCCTGGCCGCGCCTCTTTTTATGTTGCCTCGTTTTCAAGAGAGGGGTGCGGGAAACCCCCACCCGCGTTCAGTGTGAGGCGGGCGCCATGACGCCGGGGCAGCGGTTGTCACAACAAACGCGCACGCGGCGTTGGGCAGCCACGCCGTGGAACTCGCGCTGGGGTATGGCATGGTACGGAATGATGCGATGATTCATACTGTCGGTTACCGCTGCCGTCTCACGCACGCACATGGCGGTTCCTCCGAGATTGCGCGGGGAAGCCATTTATTTGTTGTTATTTCTTTCCAATCGACGCATATGGTGCTTACTCTAAACAGCGTGGGCTGTCATGGCCGACATGCAGATCCCGGCACCAAAGTGATTCGGACGCGGGGACGGATGGCGCTGCATTGTGGCATTGTGGTGTGCAGCATCATCTTGCTTCCTGGATGCGTCATGTGGCGCCGGATTGCTTCATGGAGGCATGACCGCTGAGATATTGATTTATAAGCTAAAATTAGGTCAAATCTGCGGTAAGACACGGTGAAAGAGAGCGGACTGCACCATGAGGAGCACTTGTAACCTGTGAGCAAAGCTCAAATCTCCCGTGCACGGTATGACCTTTCTGCAAAGCCTAAGCAGTTATCCTAATTCTGAGATTCTTAAGGCGGCCTCCAAAAAGTTAGCCAATGACCTCTTGTGCGTCAGCGAGGAGCTGGATGGTCTGTCGTTCTTCCACGACGGCATGCCGTGAGCGGCGTTTCAGATCGGAGACTGTCTCAGCGGGTGCGGGTTGCAGGTGGATCTCACAGTGATGAAGGTTCTCGTCGGGAATGCCATTGCGGAGTTTATCACTGTCACGGAGATGGCCACCGCGGCCTCTGCCACGGCAAGGTCGTTGAGAACCCTTCGGGCCTGCCGGATCAACAAGGATTTTCTCCTGCCGATCTAATCTTGAGAGGGACAGCGTCGGGCTTCAAGAAAGTCAAGGAAGTCTTGCACGGGATCCCGGGGGCGGACGTTCCGCACGGGATCCCGGGAGTGAACGCCCTGACCGAGAAAAGGGTGACTCTTATCCCGGCGCACGAGGTAAGGAACAAGAATCAAAGGTAAAATCAGTACCTGCTGCAGGTCATCGAATCGCGCCGTCTCCATTTCCCCGACGCCATAGTTTGGGATGGGGAAGGAAGGCTGCGGTGTCATCATCCGTCTCCAGTTCCCGATGTCACAGCTTGGGATGGGTAGGGCAGGCTGCAGTGTCACTCCTCTCCAGTTTCCCAACGTCACAGGGTGAGATGGAGGCAGCGGGGGGGGGGGGGGGGGGGGGGGGGAGAGGCACGCTGCAGTGTCACCCCGTCTGAGCCGCATTGCTGCCGACAGAGGGGCTTATGACATGACTCGTGGCATGTATGCGGTCTTCCAATCCAATTAGTTTCAAGCCAGCATTTCAGCTTTCGTTCCACCTAGTGTATCGCTCCGCGACCAAGATAAGTGTAGGCATCAGAGAATACTATTATGAAGCCAGTACAATACCCTAAGTAATCAGACATGTACATGATAAGACACAACCTTAAAATTCCAAAGCTGGTATGCGCGCGGACCATCAGAAACCACAATTTTCTGGATTTCCGCTCAATTGTTCACGAGGATCCGTTAAAAGAAATATGGGAAAATTAATTGCGGGCAAACTTGCTTCGAAGGGAAGTGCTAAGTTGGCCTCACGCTCAGTGACGGAGACAGCGCACGCCGAACCCTGATCACGCACGCGATCGAACAAAGCACCCGCATGGACCTTCCTCGCGGCGTCTCGACCCAGACTCCTGTGCCGGCCCCCGGCTGACCCGGTCCCTAGCGCGCGGCGAGCGCGTGGCCCCCGCGACCGGCGATACTGTGCCGGCGGACGCGCCCCCAGGTCTGTGACCGGCCGCACGGCCAGCAGCCAGCCGGCCACCCAGCACGTGCTCGCCAGCCAGCGGGGCTCTGGACGACGGGATATGACTATCCCGCCCAGTGCAGATGCGATCAAAGCTGGGGGGACCGGCGAGGCGCGACGCCCCCGTCCGCCCGGCCCGACGCGCTACCCAGTCCCTTACCGGCCGGTCGGGCCCGCGCCGACACAGCCAGCAGTAGCCAGCCACTTCCCAGGCGGGTCCAGACAGGCGACTCCAGACGGCTTGAGCCATTGTTTGAAAGATAAAACCGTCTCAGTTATCGTCCTTCTCTTCCACACAGCAGGGCTTCGGCCGTATTTAATGTGGCTTATTTGGCGGTGTGAGCTTCGCCCCGGGAGACACGATTCTTCTCGGTCCCATGCGCACAGGGATCGTGAGACGCTTATGCGCCTTAAAAATTAAGGTTTGCATAAATTTGCTTACATAACAGCGTAAAGCGGCCAATCACATGAGTCAGTGGCAAGCATGAAAACAAAACAGTGGGCCGTTGGATTTTCCAGACTTGCTGAATTGAGGTCCCCTTGGTGTCTGCTACGGAAGACAAGCAACACTCACTGTGCACTGAAAGCTGCTTTTTGGAACCTCCACTGTAAGTCTTCTTGGAAAGATGCTGCACGGTCTCCACGATGAGACCTCTTGCCACATGGTCTCATCGGAGACCAGTTTGTCACTTTAGGAGAGAGTGAGAGGGGACGGCCCTCTTGCGAAGACTTTGAGACTCTCCGCTAATTTTACAAACTTCTCAGCGTGCCGCCATGAACACTTTGAGGCTATTCAAGATTTTCACAAAGTTCTCAGCGTAGCACCGCCAGCGACATCTCCACGAAATTGTATGCACTCAACGACACGTCCGTGACTGAAAGGTGACCCTGCAATCGAGTCGCAGTGAGCCTGAATATTAAGCCTGAAGATAAGCTAAATCAGATGTAGTTCACAGTTTAGTCTTGTTGAAGTTCATGCAACGTTTTGAGAATGTTAGGAAAAAATCACATGAAGCTATTATTGTCACGTTTTTAATAAGCGACACCAAGCATCGCACGGCGGTTCTAAAGCGGACTGCAAACTACCAGTCTCGGCAGTTCAGCCGGTGTACCAAGTTACGTCCAGTTACTCATATTACTATGTTTTGGAGCAAAGTCGCTGCCTTGATTTTGGTCGTAATCCGGGGCTCGATGAGAACGTTTCACCAATTTTTTCTTACTTTTTCGGTAACTTCCTATCATTTGTAGTGCAAAATGAAAAATCTGGAGCTGAAACAGAGGTCCGGCCCCTTGCTGTGTCCCTGTTGTTTGAGAAGAAGTACGTTGAATTTATGGTATGGTTCATGTTTTCTAACGCGTGTATATTTTTCGGTTTATATTTACAATATTCAACAACACATCCAACTGGTTCAGGCGAATTAAAAAGGTAGCCATTTACATTAGGCGAAGAACTAAGAGTTTCGTGCTTTGCAAGCACGCTGTCTTACAGGCGGGCTGTCAAATCGTGTGTTCAATCGTACTTTCCCCAAAACTTTCTGTGGTTTCTATTGAAACTAGCTTCTTGACCATGGTTTAGAGCTTGCGCTTTTTATTTCATGCTCAAGATTTCTGCGGAATTTTCGGCTTAAGGATCAGCGACAGCGGACGCAGAGCCGCCCCGGGCTCCCGCCAAAACTGAGAAGTCTTGCGACGGAACCACAGCTGAGCGGTGAGTATTTTATTGTTTTTTTCAGCCAGTTCCATTTGCCATGTCCCCTAGTAATATGTATTGCGCATCATTAAATACCCTGCACAAAGACGGTCATATGGTTATCTGCATGGGATATTATCATTAGTTATCTGCATTATCCGCTCTCCGGGATACATAACACGGTTACGAGTTGAATTCATAAAGCGTTCAAAAGCATCACTTTCCGGTGCGCGGCTGTTCTTGCTCACCCGTTAACCGCCAGCGGGTGTTAGCTGCAAAACCGGCGACGAGTAGCCCATGAAGACTACAACGCCGAGCGTCGGTGTTCTTTCTCACTAGCCTGCGAGCGCACATGCTTAAAACTTCCATGTAATTCCTTGCCAATGAATTGCAAAGGAAGGATAAATTTCCTTATGCGAGGAAAGGTTGTACATGCCATTGGAAATCCACTATGCTCTCAATACCTTTGTAAAACACCGAGAAAATCTGGCAAATTCTCTTTCAAACGAACCTGCACGTTCCACCGACACATTTGGTTGCATTCTGGCGTGACCAAACTAAGATGAATGTCAAAGTTCGACATATACGAGATGACAAAATTTCTTGGAAGGTTTGCCACCGATGCCAGCTGCCGCGTAATCCTTCGTATTCTCGGCCCGAACGCACGATTATTCACATGTCGGCGGTGCGCAGCATCTATTATCACTTTGTTGTTAAGTCTATGGAGCCCATATTCTTTACGCATCGCTGAAGCCATATTCCTGAGTTCGAATTTTCGCATTCTTTTGTACTCCATAACCATCAAAAGACACAGCACAAGTTTTCATGCTGTCGACACAAAACATTCTACATATTCCAGGTAGTTTCAATGTGTTTTGTCACCAGAAAGTGAGAAAGTGTATTGCAGAAAAATCGTACGAGCATCAATGGTCTTAACGTTTTCGGCCACAACCCCAAGCACTCAAGTATTCGTGTCGTGCGATATCACTCAAGTCATTACGACTTCAAATTCATGTACCAGTTACTGCTCTCGGATTCAGTGATTGGTTGTATGGTAAGCAAACTTCAAATCTGCACTAGGCTGGTTTCGCTGTACGTAAGTTAACGATGGGTAATCATTCCAGTCGTGTTGCCACACCTGTCTTCGTGGGTATTCAATAGCTAAATTCAGTTCGTTTTGCTAGTCTTCTCCGAAGTACCTAGCTCAGAATGGTAGGACCCATCAGTCTCTGGAAAAAATAAACGCATACCATTTATAGTTTGCATATTTATTTTTAGTGTCGAGGATGTGTGCGGGACCTGGGGTAAGCCAATCTCGATTGGCCCTTGTGGCTGCTTGTTGACCTGACGTCTTTATGTTTTTGTCCTCAATCAACTGACAGTTCCAGAGCACTCCTAGAATAGCTCTATGTCATAGCACAACAGCTGTTTGTAACTCCAAAATATTACCAGTTAACATTGTTGCTGTTCTTCACCTAGGCGATATTTCACATTGTTGTAAAATGGCTAGCCGCAGATATCAGTATTGGATAAAGAATGAATTACTTACCCTGCTTCCGAAATTTATCATGTCCTGTAGAGCTGGCTGAATCGGCTTGCCAGCTACAACTGTCATCTTATTTTCATTTTGTATTGTTTTGAACGACGCCACCCTGCTACTCTTTTCTATAAGTGGGGCGAACTAAAGGTATGAGCTGATTAAATATCTATAAAGGGTCCCGTTTAGTGTAACAAGCTTCTTCGTAGTTTAATTCAGGTGGTTTGCCTATTGCATGTTAATGAAATCGTATGGAAACGAGCTTTTCCTTGTCACTGTGTTTAATATATTAAACTTCCTAGAACTTTCTAGAAACATTTAAAAAGTGTTAACAGGCTCATCAGTGCATTAATCAATCGTGAAAACCACTGCTGTGAATTATGAGTACGTCGTTGCATCGGCCCAATATTGCAAGCAAACAAATGGTTGGTTTTGATATGGCAGTGCGCAGAAGGAACAGTCCAAAACCAGGCATTTCCACCGTCAACATTTGTTGGAAAGTTTGAGTTCCGAGTTCATCCATACGCTCAAAAGTCATCCAGGCATTGCTGTGCTCGACATCATGCGGAATCAGATTGCATCTGTCTTCCCGGCCACCCGGCCAGGATAATTCCTGGTGCCTCTCACAGTAGTGAATACCAGCGCCGTCGCTTTTCCATAGGCTGCACACTCGAGTATTTCCATTCCACCGAGCTGACCGTCTGTTCATACGTGTGGACGGTTTGAAGTAACTGTATGTCGACGGCACTTCCGAAACGTTACGTGACGATTAGGGCGAGAATGATACTAAATTTTTGTGAAAGTCACCCTTATTGGAGGTGTAATGTGATGACACACATTGTGCAGTGATATGGACTGGTGTTGGAAAATGTTTCCAGGCACAGCTGGTTTAATACCAGGCATGGCTAGAAAACATGCCAACAAAGTCTCGAGGCTCATTTTGTGGGAAATAACGGTTTAGAAGTACTCGAAAACGATTATTGCGAAACCCCCATGGTTATGGCTTTCGAAGCGTGAATGCCCTGGGGCATCACGGTGGTGACGTCACTGTGGGATTGTCAGACCTTGTCCCGACCAGGTTCCGCCCCACTCACCCCCGGCCTCCTGATCGCGCGACCGCTGCGCAACCGTTTGCATAATCCACACATTTTTTGACGCCGTTGATGGGTGTGCTGTCAGTAGGCTATAGTTGCTGACCGCTGGCCGAGACATGGCGGAGTCGCGCCTGCTGCTGCTGCTGCTGCCCGCCGCCGCCCTGCTCGGCGCCGCCCTCCTCCTGACCTGGCGACGTTGTCATCGCACCGACGCCGCCGCCACCTGAACGCCGGCCTTAGCTGTTCTTGGCCGTTTACTTTAAGTTGGCTGCGCAGTTCCACCGTTTCCATGTTGGCCACCCCTCGTGGGCTTGAACATATCACAAATGACCTATCTTAGAAACGAAGTGGCTTTGCAGCGACGGCACGTTTTCTAAGTAAATTTTAATTGGTCTTCCCAAGCTAAAAAGTAGCAGCTTTTCCGTCTAATTTCACAAAAATCATCGTCTTTAGTTTTCAAAACCGGTCTCAATTTTAATAAATAACGTCATGTCCAACTGAGCTAAAATTCATTTTTGCACAGAGTTAAACGCAACTAACAATGCCATGGTAAAAACAAACGCTGATAAAACTGCCTTAAACACGGAGCCAACCAAAGGTCAGCCGTCAGCTGAACTATGAGCTGACCTTCCTGCATCACACCTTTTAAATGAGTGCATGTTCTGAGAGGCGCTACCTCTCTTAGTTTCAAAAGAGCAGGAGGTTGTATCGACCCCCTGGCACTCCGCGTTGCAAAAGCTGCGAATCAGGAATCAGTGACTAACGCTGTTAAAAATGTTTCGTTCCCCTACATATGGACGGAAGTTCGTTGGAACTTGACCAATAACATTAAAATAGTCATTGAACTAGCTTGTGCAGCTGTTCACCACGTTAAGTGTGGCCAATGAACATTTCCTTCGATTTCATGGACAACAATCAGGACTGTTTCATCAGGGGCAAACTTGCATTGCCAATATTGATTGTTGTGACGTCAACATCGCGTTTAAAATGTTCATGAGCTAGTCCCATGTGGCAGAGATGTCACATATACCCTATTCCAATTTGCAGTTGGCTCCTAACAGAGACATTTTCGGCAACACCTAACGCACAAAGCCTTTGAGACAGGCATAATTAAAAACTTTCAATGATGCTTCTACCCTATTTTTTGTTGTTGGCCTCTTCATGTGTAAAACTGGAAGGGTCCAGCTAAAATAATTCAGAACAAAAACAATTAATCGTGAGTGAAGGAGTTCACAATATCATGCTGTGCTCTTAGTCACCACTGCACACCTAAAAATGGCTTCCAAAATTTACCATAGCTATACAACATACTGTACTAGCAAAGCGAAAGAAAAAAAATGGGAAAATGATCCCGGTTATTAAATTCAGCAACACACCTTTAGGCGTGTGATGATGGCAAAAGCACAGTAAAGTTATGTGTTGAATTTCTTCACTTATGTTGCAGAAGGTTTGCTATTCTTAATTATTTTGGCTGAGCCACTCCAGTTTTTCACAAGCAGAGCTCAACAAAAACACAGGATAAAATACCAATGAAGATCTGATTGGTTCCAATAACACGTAAAGCATACCGAAAAAAGCATTGCGTTCTTTTACTGCTTGGAGATCATCAGTGCTTGATTTTGATGCTGAATGATAACCTCTGACTACCGTGTTTGACAAGATATTTTAGCATGAGATGAAGGTATTATTTTATAACTACCATGCAATATCTTGGGAAAACCGGCTGTCGTATGTTAAGTGCAATACTGTAAACGGTGAACGTTTGCACAATTTTAAGCTTCCACAAATGCGACTAAACTGATAATCGGTCAGCACAATTGCTTATGTAATGTGGCATTCTGACATTGCGCACTGGCAACACCAAAATGCACATAATAGCAGAATGTTGATTTTACTCCGTTCAGGAAACGATGTTTTGGTATACCATGAGTGAACAGTGGGTTAACGGTGAACTGATAACGATGGTTAGAGTGGACAGTGTGTGAGTTAAACTGAGGTAAAGCTGATGCACTCAGGACGGAAACATTTTGTGGCGCAGTAGAACCCAATAACGTCATTCAAATCGCATGATCCTATCCATCATGATTGCGATAGTGGGCATATGTTACATTTGTGAGTTGATTGGTATGAATGTTGTCAGTAGACTTGGACGTTTGTAATCACTACAGCGTGCGGCGCAAACATTTGACAAGAAGTGTGTTAGTGAAACATGTGCGCTACTAAACCACCTGATGTGTCGCTGGTATGCACCTGCCCTTTAACACAACCTTTGATAAGACCAGTATCAAAGCACACAATGCTTTCCAAGGTACTTTCCAAAGTGCTTTCGCTGGTATGTACCTGCCCTCAAACACAACCTTTGATAAGATCAGTATCAAAGTACACAATGCTCTCCAAAGCCAAAACAGTCTTCGAACAGACTCACTATGCTTAACATCAAAGTGGAGAAATCAAAGCCATAGTGCAATTTTTTGCTGAATTCGTGAGAATGGTCTCCTAGTTGTATATTTCTTCCCTGGAATGGAGATTGTCAAGCTCTCACACCATTTATTGCAAGAGGATTTTGGCGAATCAGTGTAATAAGAATTCCAACTAACACACACTTCGCAAAGAGTCAAACAAAAAAGAGTTATTGCTTTCGCAGTAGTGTAGACAGATTCCAATGAGATTTCTGTGTTCGAAGTGGCTCCTTTGAATCACATTGGTGAGCTTTGAGAGAGATTTCGGGAAAGCTGGTATTTAGGGCCAAAAAGGTTGTCAACGCCATGGCCATGTTCAGAAGGCCTCAGTGATCTCGAATGATCCACAGTGACATGTTTTGTGGTAGAGTTCGGAAAAAGGCTATATTTGCCGTAAATATAAATTAGTTGTCTATTATGCATTAACCAAACACAGATCGCATGGCACGGCAAGGACAGATTATTGATACTGTGCAAAGGGTTCAGCTTGAATAGCATACATGCAAATTTGTTGGCCCTGACTTGAGACTAGGTCAGTGGTACCTGGTAATGTGATCGTGCATTAAGTTAGCGGTCATTTTCTGATATCCTCTGAATATCAAAACTGAGCAAAATATGTTAAAGTAAGTCCAGGCCTTATCGTAACATGTTTTGCCTTACCTCAGATGGCATAAACGGAGCTTTGCCGAAAAACCTAAACACAAGTTGTAAATTATAAAGCTTTCCATGAGGCCAGCACGTTTTAGCCCAATTGGTTGGCCACCGCAAAAATAAGCAGCCGAACTGTGTTTACGATTGAGTCCTTTAATCTGACCCGCGTTAGATACCTAGCACTACTTTGGGTGAGCACTTTGACTAAGGTTTTGAAGGGATTATGGAGCAGGAGGTGTAATCCTCAACTACGCAGCGCCTTTGTTCTCGCTGTTTTTCTTTAGGCGTTGATTTGTACGTCAACTGCCCACGGACATCCAATCACGGCAATGGCTCATTATATTAGGTTTGATCAATGATTATTTTCCTCGCCCTGATTAACGAGCATCTAGCGCTTGTTAATCAGAGGAGATTCGAATAGTCAGAGCTAACATTACAGAGTTGACTTCGTAATCAATATATTTCGGAGCTAGTCTGATCTAGCAGATGTCACAGCTACCTCATAAAACCTGATTGTCATTTGAAGTTCACTTTGACGAAGGAAGCTCCGTTACTACTTGATCAGGCATGCCAAAGGGGCATTCATTCAAAGTTGCGTTCATAATGAAAATGAAAAGACATTGTTAGCTTTGCTGTTTGCGATGGCGTAATTGCTCAGACGGCTATTCATACCATCGAATAGAGGGAAACTAGCTAGTATTTAATTGCGCATTTGCTCAGCTGATTACTGATTGCAGTACATCACGTAGACAGCATCAGACCAATGTGTACAAGACAGCGATTAAGCGCGAACATAGCGCGTCTGCCGCAACCATATTACCAGTGGTCGATTCTGATAACAGCATAACGGACAACGCGTGCTCGGTGCAATGACCCAAATGGCCCAATGACCCGAACAATGACGATTAATTTGAAGACATTGTCGCTCCTAGACGAGCAGCCGACCCTCGGAGTGGACCACAGACTATGCATGAATTCGACGAGCCGTCATTCGAGCTCTGACCGGCAGGTCGGGAGGATGAACGCATCACCTCAAGCAGCGGCCCGACTTCTCGTGCCGTGGCTGCTCCTCACCAGCGTGTCAGGAACGAGCTCCGGTCAGTGGCCGCAGGTGAAGGCCTGGGCTCACAGCCAGGTGGTAGCGGCCGTCCTCGGCCGCATGTCCCACCTCCAGGACGTCGTTGTCGTCCACAGTCGCGGGACGGTGCCGGAGGCTCTATGGTCGGAGCTGAACAAGGGGGCGAGATCCGTGGAGACGCTGGAAGCGGCGGGATCGATTGATGGAGCACGGGTGCGTCATCACAGCGTGCTCAAGGTGTGCATCTTCTGGCTGGCGGACGCCGAGTGGCAGCTGCTGAGGCCGGAGGACCCGGAAGCGTTTCTCGACAAATGGGGCAGTCGTTGTGGCCGGCTGGTGGTGGTGGAGACGATGCGGCAGGTTGACGAGTCGGCCGGCGTCAGGCTGGTCAACTATGACCACGCGCAAACCATCTCCGTCGTGATGTTCCAGCCCGACGGCGACCACGTCATGGTCTTCGGCTTTCACATCGACTGCGTCCGCCAGCGCATGGCTCCGACCCTGCTGTACGACTCGCGGCGACGGCGGAACAGCGATGACCTGCACCGGCCGAACCGCGTGGTCCTCCGCGGCCAGCATCTCCTCGTCACATCCACCGCGCTTGCCGACACCCACCTCGCCTACCTCGCCGACCCGCGAAACCAGTCGAGCATCGTCGGCGTCGAGCCCACGATGCTGGCGGCAGTCGCCGGCCACTACGGCTTCAGCTACTCCATGGTGCATCCGCAAACGACGGACGGCCTCTTCGGCGTGCGCCTGGACAACGGCTCGTGGACGGGCGTGATCGGGATGATTGTGCGGGGCGAGGCGGACCTGGCCGTCGGCGACATCTCGGTGACGCTGGAGCGCAGCGAGGTGGTCGACTTCACGTACCCGTTCCTGGTGGAGCCAGTGTCGTTCTTCATGCTTCGACCTGCCCCGCTGCCGCGCTGGCTGGTGATCGCTGTGCCGTTCGATAGCGCCACCTGGCTGCTGCTGCTGTTGGTGCTGGTGACGGCACTGGTCGCGCTGCCACTGCTACCCGGCATGCTGGCCGGCCGGTCGTGGCGGCTTCGCCTGCGGGAGGCATCCGCCTTCCTGTGGGGGGCGATGGTGAACCAGGCGGTGAGCCTGCGGCCGCGCGCCGCCGCCTGTCGCCTGGTCGTCGTCTCCTGGTGGGCGTTCTGCCTGACAATGACCATCTGCTACCAGACGCTGCTGACGTCGCAGCTGTCGGTGTCGCTGTTCCCGCCGCCGCTGGACAGCCTCACGCAGCTGGCTCTCTCGGAGCACCGCGTCCTCAGCATACAGCACGTCGCCGTCACCGAGTATCTGGAGAGCTTCAGCGGCAGCGCATCGGTGCTTGGCCGGATCCCGCCGAAGCTCTCCTACTTCCCGCTGGAAGAGAGCCTGACCGAGCTCCGTCTCGAGCCCAACACCGCCTACCTCGAAGAGCTGGCCATGCTCCGCCAGGCGGTGGCGGCGCGGCCCGACCGCCACCGCTACTACATCTCGCGCGCGCGTTTCTTCGCCACGGGTCTCGCGTGGCCAGTCCGACGAGGCGCCTGCTTCAGGGGAGCTCTGGATGAGGCCGTGCGCCGCCTCCTGCAGGCCGGCCTCGTGGAGTTCTGGATGCGGGACGCCGGTGCCGACGAAGCGACCGTCGCAGTCGCTAAGAAGAGCCTCCGCTTGAAGGACCTGACAGGGGCCTTCCTGCTGCTGGTGACGGGAATAGCGCTGGCCACCGCCTGCTTGACCCTAGAGATGGTCTGGGTGGGGCAGCGACGCAAAAAGCGCGGCAATGTTTGGGCCAGGGTGGTGAGTTCAAGCAGAAGGGACGCCGAGGAGGAAAGAGCCTGCTCGTGAATGGGGGTAGGTGGCTGGTGTTGGCGGATTTAGACCGTGAGCAAACATATCTGGACGCAGATCCGCTATGCAGACAGCCGAAGATAGGAGAGCACGTCTTCGCTTTTTTCGTAAATGGTTTATGAATGACGTTTCAAATGAGACAGCTCTCTCCACCCTGAGAAGATTGTATCACACGGCGGGGAAAATTGAGCTTATGATATGCTTGTCCTAGAGTAGATTACGTTGCAAGCAAGCTGGAAACGTTACGACAGGTTGGACAAATGCGCTCGTCTGTGTTATTTCGTGATTTTTCGTAATTGCGACATGACACATTTTTGCCATTTTAATCAGTATATATATTTTGCAACTATTGCCACCTCGTCCTCGGTTGCTCAGGTAGAAATAATGGGTGCATATAAGCAATGTAACTGGCGACTTCATTTCTATGGCAATAGGTTATGACAGTCATATCAGCCAATGACACATTGCCGGTTCATTGATACGCGCCATCATGCATCCATCATCACTGATACAGCATGCCCCATGCACAGCTGATGCAACATGTGCCACTCAAGATCTTGGAAGAAAGTTCGCGCCACCCCGAAATCCCTGGGAAGTAGACATCAGTCGTATTATGCCGAAAATCCATGAACACATTTGCACCGATCGTTATGGAATTCAGCGATATGCAAAAAAGCTATATTTGTCACGCTCATCCTAAGACGCGTGCACGTATGCGGCCGAAAGTACACTGAAAGATACCTTCGGTGTACGGTTTTCTTGTACTTTCGTGTACTTCGGTGTACTTTCGGTTTTCGGTTTCAGTTTCGATGTAAAAGGTAGGGAGCTGCTGAGCGTCAGCCGAATGGCTCAATGCGGACATCGATCGCGTGGATTTGGAATAGATTGCCCTGATACTCCTTAGACATGACACTCACTATACGCTTTCACATTTGTCAACGTCGGTACTGTGAGGGGCAAGGCGGAGGTTTGATGATCATTCAATTCAGGAGAATTCATAGTGGATCATGTCAAGGTAGCAGGCTCTGGAAGTACCAGATGCTTATAGGCAGGGAGCGCGGGCAGAATATTGTAGTTACTACTTTGTTGCTTCTGAGTCAGGCATTGGCAACGGGTGTTTAGAAGGTTCGAAAACCGTCAGTGAAGAGATTTTGCATCATACCTCCCAATGAAAGCATTGCCCGCTAGTCCGTCTAAAATAGGTAATGTTACTTCGCAATATGCATCTTTAGAAATGTTGTGTTCTAGCCTAAAATTGCTACAACAGCTGTGTCATTAGAAATATAACCTGAAAAGCCTTCGCAAACGTCTTACATTCCTTCGTACCGGAAGTTTGTTCGTGCCTTAATCATGAGCAACGAAAGCGGCCCAGTACAGTACAGGTAACAGTCTCCTAACCACCCGTAACAAAAGTTCCAATCATGCAGGGGTGCAGCCTCAAAAACGAAGTGTTCGGGGCCTATTTCATAAAAGCAGACTAAACATACTCCCTAACTTGTATCAACATATAGGTTTCTCCCTGAATTTTGCAAACTTTCTCTTCAGAGTTGGGGATTTTAACCCAAGCTGAGAGCGGGGCTCTAGTCCCCAGCCCCAAGTGGAATAGGCAAGCAATGTCACTGACCTCAAACTTTGGTTCTTATGCACTGCACCTGATTTCAGCCAATTCTCCCACGGCTTCTCTCGCAGTGAAAGTCAATAAAAGACTATTCCACTCCCTGGTACGTCACTATTTTCAGCCCAGAACAAAGCAGCAAAACTCCGCTGAGACTGACCTTTTTTAAGTGGCAACATCAAATGACGTCATCAGGACCCTCCAGCTCATAATTCATCACGTGTGTAAGCTCGCCGTGTATTGGGATTCATTCTGCTTGCCGAACCTGCGCAGCCTCCTTAAAGACACAATGAAGGGAAGAGCAGTGTTTTTGTGAGATGTACATCGTATACAAAAGGTGAAAAAATCCATAAAATGTGTATTCTAGGCAAAGGTTTAGCATAGGTTTCAGCGAATCAGCACAGCACATCTTCGGACCACTTCTGATATCCACAAAATATCCAGAAATTTGCCCTTCTACAATCTTTCGTAGTGTTGGCGCCTTACGATTACACGCGAATGAATTTAATCCCAGCTACGTCAAACCGTCGTTTGTGAAAGAACAATTTGAAAGGAGTTGTAAGGAGTCTGAAGTAAAGAAGTTAGGCTAACAATTATAAATAATAATAACAAATAAAGAATAGGCTAACAATTTGGGTGCAATGGCAGGACATGTCGAGGAACCTAAGGGGGATGCTCAGATTCTGTTCTCAGAGAACCTAAGAGGGATCGCTTCGGACTCTACGGAAGAGGACTCCAATCCTAATCCTCACAGGGTGAGGATTAGAGTATTGTGGCCTAAGCAAATTTGTGTTCGACCCAAGTTTTTTCATCGGCTCGGGACCGGTTCACAAGTTGTGGATTCGGTTCAGCTGACGACTCAAAGCCGTCCAAATTTTTTGATTCGACCCAGTTGAAACTCATCGCTTACGTTGAATAATTTCACTCATCGCCCACACAGATTTTGAATCAAGATATGACTTTCAATTTTGGT
>NW_023596448.1:30098838-30117539 GCF_011947565.3 Pollicipes pollicipes
AAAAGGGGGGGGGGGGAATTAGCCGTTCCAGAAGTTTGCCAAACTTAGGTGTAAGGCTCACAGGTGGCAGGTCTCCTTGCGACTTTGGTGCTGATTTTCAGGATCGGGACACTGGTTAACCTGTTCCGTGCCTATGAGACCTGACCCGTCCTAAGTAATCGGGAGAGTACATGGGTGAGGCATGGTGCAAACTCGACACAAAAGCCCTCCAGCAGCTACACTTATAGTTTACCAGCGGGTACAGCCATCTCTGGTCCAGTGTCTGATAGTTTATAGGCTACTTGTCATGGCTGTAGGTCAGATGAAATTTCTTCTGATGGCAAAAACATCGCAATTGTTCGGTACGAAGAGATCTATATAGTGTACATATTTCTGTCAGACATTGATTGCCAGCTCAGCTGCAGTGCTGTAAGCTGTAGCTTCAGGTAATTCCAGGGACCAAGGAGCGGGCCGTCCATTAGTTAAGCTTCTTACATTTCTGCACCATGACCCAGTTCCACCGCTAACATTTGTTTTTTTGCCACCCGCCGCTTGTACCAACTGGTATTTGCGGGGTGAATCTATTGACATACATCCTCTCTTAATTTCTTTAGTTTACCGATCGGTGACGGCTGTGTGCCCTGTTACGGTGGTTGATGAGGGCCATGAGTCGCCTTTGTCATCCAGGGGCTCATTAATTTTGTACTGGTACGTAAGTTCAGATAGATCATCCTCGTAAGCCAACCAATATTATTATTCTAATATGCATCTCAGGGACATCTTGTCAGTCCTGGGAGGCAATTACAGTTGCCGAGCTGTCTAAAAGATGAATCTGTGATAACAGCCGGGTTTTTTGTGGTCACAATCTATCCGCACTACAGTGCTGTGTTATGCGGTTCCAAGGTGGCGGTAGATTTAATGGTTTGTTTTGGAGAAACAATATCATTTAATATTTTACCAAGAGACCGCCTATCCTCTGGTGGACACGGTCACTATTTGTCAGAGGTAAAGCTGTCGGGTCGGTGGATCCGCATCAAATGCACAGTTTGAAAGGCCACAATAGGAACATTCCTTGCTCTGGGCCTGAACATCTGAGAAAGCCGACACTTTCTAGGAGATGATCAACTAGTGCTTGCCGGCGTGCGGCGATTGCAACGAGTGGGAGATACATCCCAGCTAGTACGGTACTGTCTGCTTGAGACGGTCAAAGGATGCTTTAGCAAACTTCCAATTCATCTTGGACTTGGATGTCTGGCTCAAGTTATGAAAAATCATTCTTCATATACACAATAACACCCCCGTCCTTGCCTTTGTTCCCGGCCGAGAGGTTTTTGCCCCGGCACAATGTTTGGAATCCTGCTTTGAAGACTTGTTTGTGACGTACATTTTTGTGCTGGTAATTTTCCGTAACAATTGAAACATCAACCTGATATATTTGCAACAGTCAGCTGAGTTCAGTTGGTTTAATGATGGCACAGATATCGCTCACGTTAATGGTGAGAAAATTTAGGTTCTTAGCTGTATTTGACCGACTCAATGCTTCGACGGTCCGCACTTGTCCGAATAGTCAGAAGTCAATGCTTGTTGTCACATAAAAACCAGCTGACTGGATAGAGCCTGCTGTGATTGCATTTCTCGGGCCTGCGTAGTGAATGCCTGTTTTATCGAGTCATAAAAAAGACAGGATCGCATTCGTGCCGCAGGTGTATAAACTGAGTAGCATGTGTGGCCGACTGGTTAAGTTCCGAGCTACCCTTTTTGTTATTTCATGCACCATGAAGCCAGCGTCTCGCCTCTCTACAAGCGATCTGATAACGGACAAACAGCACGGGTCGAGTAGTACATAAGCACCGTCAGCTAATCGATTAATTTTAACGTTAGAGAGCCACGTTTAATGAGGATAATGCTCGTATAGCGGAAAGTTTGTTAACTCTACAGAAGAAACTTTGAACTCATAACGGTCCCCTATCTGTTTATAAATTGGTCACATAAACCACCATGAATTAACATCGTCGCTGGTTTGTTGAAGGCTGTGATGCAATACCAGGTTCTTTTATCTCACTCTGGCATCTAAAATGTAATAATGCTGGTACCTTCTGGAGGCATACTGACCTCAGTTTCAATAAAAGAAATGAGGGGAATGCAAAAATCAGGAGGAAAACTGGGTGCCCTCGAAAAAAGCAACACAAATTGTGTTTTTTTTGGAGGAGGAGGGGGTTGGGGTCATCACACGGGCCCTTTGTCAGCCCATTGTCCCCTTCTTACCAAGATCCTGGCGCGCCTCTTTTTAAGGGATGTGTGCCTGTCGTTTCAAGAGAGGGGTGCGGAAACCCCCACCGCGTTCAGTGTGGGCGGGCGCCATGACGCCGGGGCAGCGGTTTTTCACAACAAACCGCATGGAGCGTTGGGCAGCCACGCCGTGGAACTCGCGCTGGGGTAATGGCATGGTACGGAATGATACGATGATTCATACTGTCGGTTACCGCTGCCGTCTCACGCAACGCACATGGCGGTTCCTCCGAGATTGCGCGGGGAAGCCATTTATTTGTTGTTATTTCTTTCCAATCGACGCATATCGGTGCTTACTCTAAACAGCGTGGGCTGTCATGGCCGACATGCAGATCCCGGCACCAAAGTGATTCGGAACGCGGGGACGGATGGCGCTGCATTGTGGCATTGTGGTGTGCAGCAGCATCTTGCTTCCTGGATGCGTCATGTGGCGCCGGATTGCTTCATGGAGGCAATGACCGCTGAGATATTGATTTATAAGCTAAAATTAGGTCAAATCTGCGGTAAGACACGGTGAAAGAGAGCGGACTGCACCAATGAGGAGCACTTGTAACCTGTGGCAAAGCTCAAATCTCCCGTGCACGGTATGACCTTTCTGCAAAGCCTAAGCAGTTATCCTAATTCTGAGATTCTGAAGGCGGCCTCCAAAAAGTTAGCCAATGACCTCTTGTGCGTCAGCGAGGAGCTGGATGGTCTGTCGTTCTTCCACGACGGCATGCCGTGAGCGGCGTTTCAGATCGGAGACTGTCTCAGCGGGTGCGGTTGCAGGTGGATCTCACAGGTGATGAAGGTTCTCGTCAGGAATGCCATTGCGGAGTTTATCACTGTCACGGAGATGGCCACCGCGGCCTCTGTCCACGGCAAGGTCGTTTGAGAAACCCTTCAGGCCTGCCGGATCAACAAGGATTTTCTCCTGCCGATCTAATCTTGAGAGGGACAGCGTCGGGCTTCAAGAAAGTCAAGGAAGTCTTGCACGGGATCCCGGGGGCGGACGTTCCGCACGGGATCCCGGGAGTGAACGCCCTGACCGAGAAAAGGGTGACTCTTATCCCGGCGCACGAGGGTAAGGAACAAGAATCAAAGGTGAAAATCATTACCTGCTGCAGGTCATCGAATCGCGCCGTCTCCATTTCCCCGACGCCATAGTTTGGGGATGGGGAAGGGAAGGCTGCGGTGTCATCATCCGTCTTCCAGTTCCCGATTCACAGCTTAGGGATGGTAGGGGCAGGCTGCAGTGTCACTCCTCTCCAGTTTCCCAACGTCACAGGGTGAGATGAAGGCAGCGGGGGGGGGGGGGGGGGGGGGGGGGGTGGGGGGGAGAGGCAGGCTGCAGTGTCACCCCGTCTGAGCCGCATTGCTGCCGACAGAGGGGCTTATGACATGACTCGTGGCATGTATGCGGTCTTCCAATCCAGTAGTTTCAAGCCAGCATTTCAGCTTTCGTTCCACCTAGTGTATCGCTCCGCGACCAAGATAAGTGTAGGCATCAGAGAATACTATTATGAAGCCAGTACAATACCCTAAGTAATCAGGCATGCACATGATAAGACACAACCTTAAAATTCCAAAGCTGGTATGCGCGCGGACCATCAGAAACCACAATTTTCTGGATTTCCGCTCAATTGTACACGAGGATCCGTTAAAAGAAATATGGGAAAATTAATTGCGGACAAACTTGCTTCGAAGGGAAGTGCTAAGTTGGCCTCACGCTCAGTGACTGAGACAGTGCACGCCGAACCCTGATCACGCACGCGATCGAGCAAAGCACCCGCATGGACCTTCCTCGCGGCGTCTCGGCGCAGACTCCTGCGCCGGCCCACGGCTGACTCGGTCCTTAGCGCGCGGTGAGCGCGTGGCCCCCGCGACCGGCGATACTGTGCCGGCGGACGCGCCCCCAGGTCTGTGACCGGCCGCACGGCCAGCAGCCAGCCGGCCACCCAGCACGTGCTCGCCAGCCAGCGGGGCTCTGGACGACGGGATATGACTATCCCGCCCAGTGCAGATGCGATCAAAGCTGGGGGGACCGGCGAGGCGCGACGCCCCCGTCCGCCCGGCCCGACGCGCTACCCAGTCCCTTACCGGCCGGTCGGGCCCGCGCCGACACAGCCAGCAGTAGCCAGCCACTTCCCAGGCGGGTCCAGACAGGCGACTCCAGACGGCTGGAACC
The DNA here is from genome assembly GCF_011947565.3 of Pollicipes pollicipes. NCBI lineage: Eukaryota > Metazoa > Arthropoda > Thecostraca > Pollicipedomorpha > Pollicipedidae > Pollicipes > Pollicipes pollicipes. Next base: position 30,103,274 of record NW_023596448.1, read on the forward strand.
ATTGTTTGAAAGATAAAACCGTCTCAGTTATCGTCCTTCTCTTCCACACAGCAGGGCTTCGGCCGCATTTAATGTGGCTTATTTGGCGGCGTGAGCTTCGCCCCGGGAGACACGATTCTTCTCGGTCCCATGTGCACAGGGATCGTGAGACGCTTATGCGCCTTAAAAATTAAGGTTTGCATAAATTTGCTTACATAACAGCGTAAAGCGGCCAATCACATGAGTCAGTGGCAAGCATGAAAACAAAACAGTGGGCCGTTGGATTTTCCAGACTTGCTGAATTGAGGTCCCCTTGGTGTCTGCTACGGAAGACAAGCAACACTCACTGTGCACTGAAAGCTGCTTTTTGGAACCTCCACTGTAAGTCTTCTTGGAAAGATGCTGCACGGTCTCCACGATGAGACCTCTTGCCACATGGTCTCATCGGAGACCAGTTTGTCACTTTAGGAGAGAGTGAGAGGGGACGGCCCTCTTGCGAAGACTTTGAGACTCTCCGCTAATTTTACAAACTTCTCAGCGTGCCGCCATGAACACTTTGAGGCTATTCAAGATTTTCACAAAGTTCTCAGCGTAGCACCGCCAGCGACATCTCCACGAAATTGTATGCACTCAACGACACGACCGTGACTGAAAGGTGACCCTGCAATCGAGTCGCAGTGAGCCTGAATATTAAGCCTGAAGATAAGCTAAATCAGATGTAGTTCACAGTTTAGTCTTGTTGAAGTTCATGCAACGTTTTGAGAATGTTAGGAAAAAATCACATGAAGCTATTATTGTCACGTTTTTAATAAGCGACACCAAGCATCGCACGGTGTTTCTGAAGCGGACTGCAAACTGCCGGTCTCGGCAGTTCAGCCGGTGTACCAAGTTACGTCCAGTTACTCATATTACTATGTTTTGGAGCAAAGTCGCTGCCTTGATTTTGGTCGTAATCCGGGGCTCGATGAGAACGTTTCACCAATTTTTATTACTTTTTCGGTAACTTCCTATCATTTGTAGTGCAAAATGAAAAATCTGGAGCTGAAACAGAGACCCGGCCCCCTTGCTGTGTCCCTGTTGTTTGAGAAGAAGTACGTTGAATTTATGGTATGGTTCATGTTTTCTATCGCGTGTATATTTTTCGGTATATATTTACAATATTCAACAACACATCCAACTGGTTCAGGCGAATTAAAAAGGTAGCCATTTACATTAGGCGAAGAACTAAGAGTTTCGTGTTTTGCAAGCACGCTGTCTTACAGGCGGGCTGTCAAATCGTGTGTTCAATCTTACTTTCCCCAAAACTTTCTGTGGTTTCTATTGAAACTAGCTTCTTGACCATGGTTTAGAGCTTGCGCTTTTTATTTCATGCTCAAGATTTCTGCGGAATTTTCGGCTTAAGGATCAGCGACAGCGGACGCAGAGCCGCCCCGGGCTCCCGCCAAAACTGAGAAGTCTTGCGACGGAACCCCAGCTGAGCGGTGAGTATTTTATCGTTTTTTTTCAGCCAGTTCCATTTGCCATGTCCCCTAGTAATATGTATCGCGCATCATTAAATACCCTGCACAAAGACGGTCATATAGTTATCTGCATGGGAGATTATCATTAGTTATCTGCATTATCCGCTCTCCGGGGTACATAACACGGTTACGAGTTGAATTCATAAAGCGTTCAAAAGCATCACTTTCCGGTGCGCGGCTGTTCTTGCTCACCCGTTAACCGCCAGCGGGTGTTAGCTGCATGACCGGCGACGAGTAGCCCATGAAGACTACAACGCCGAGCGTCGGTGTTCTTTCTCACTAGCCTGCGAGCGCACATGCTTAAAACTTCCATGTAATTCCTTGCCAATGAATTGCAAAGGAAGGATAAATTTCCTTACGCGAGGAAAGGTTGTACATGCCATTGAAAATCCACTACGCTCTCAATACCTTTGTAAAACACCGAGAAAATCTGGCAAATTCTCTTTCAAACGAACCTGCACGTTCCACCGACACATTTGGTTGCATTCTGGCGTGACCAAACTAAGATGAATGTCAAAGTTCGACATATACGAGATGACAAAATTTCTTGGAAGGTTTGCCACCGATGCCAGCTGCCGCGTAATCCTTCGTATTCTCGGCCCGAACGCACGATTATTCACATGTCGGCGGTGCGCAGCATCTATTATCACTTTGTTGTTAAGTCTATGGAGCCCATATTCTTTACGCATCGCTGAAGCCATATTCCTGAGTTCGAATTTTCGCATTCTTTTGTACTCCATAACCATCAAAAGACACAGCACAAGTTTTCATGCTGTCGACACAAAACATTCTACATATTCCAGGTAGTTTCAATGTGTTTTGTCACCAGAAAGTGAGAAAGTGTATTGCAGAAAAATTGTACGAGCACCAATGGTCTTAACGTTTTCGGCCACAACCCCAAGCACTTAAGTATTCGTGTCGTGCGATATCTCTTAAGTCATTACGACTTCAAATTCATGTACCAGTTACTGCTCTCGGATTCAGTGATTGGTTGTATGGTAAGCAAACTTCAAATCTGCACTAGGCTGGTTTCGCTGTACGTAAGTTAACGATGGGTAATCATTCCAGTCGTGTTGCCACACTTGTCTTCGTGGGTATTCAATAGCTAAATTCAGTTCGTTTTGCTAGTCTTCTCCGAAGTACCTAGCTCAGAATGGTAGGACCCATCAGTCTCTGGAAAAAATAAACGCATACCATTTATAGTTTGCATATTTATTTTTAGTGTCGAGGATGTGTGCGGGACCTGGGGTAAGCCAATCTCGATTGGCCCTTGTGGCTGCTTGTTGACCTGACGTCTTTATGTTTTTGTCCTCAATCAACTGACAGTTCCAGAGCACTCCTAGAATAGCTCTATGTCATAGCACAACAGCTGTTTGTAACTCCAAAATATTACCAGTTAACATTGTTGCTGTTCTTCACCTAGGCGATATTTCACATTGTTGTAAAATGGCTAGCCGCAGATATCAGTATTGGATAAAGAATGAATTACTTACCCTGCTTCCGAAATTTATCATGTCCTGTAGAGCTGGCTGAATCGGCTTGCCAGCTACAACTGCCATCTTATTTTCATTTTGTATTGTTTTGAACGACGCCACCCTGCTACTCTTTTCTATAAGTGGGGCGAACTAAAGGCATGAGCTGATTAAATATCTATAAAGGGTCCCGTTTAGTGTAACAAGCTTCTTCGTAGTTTAATTCAGGTGGTTTACCTATTGCATGTTAATGAAATCGTATGGAAACGAGCTTTTCCTTGTCACTGTGTTTGATATATTAAACTTCCTAGAACTTTCTAGAAACATTTAAAAAGTGTTAACAGGCTCATCAGTGCATTAATCAATCGTGAAAACCACTGCTGTGAATTATGGGTACTTCGTTACATCGGCCCAATATTGCAAGCAAACAAATGGTTGGTTTTGATATGGCAGTGCGCAGAAGGAACAGTCCAAAACCAGGCATTTCCACCGTCAACATTTGTTGGAAAGTTTGAGTTCCGAGTTCATCCATACGCTCAAAAGTCATCCAGGCATTGCTGTGCTCGACATCATGCGGAATCAGATTGCATCTGTCTTCCCGGCCACCCGGCCAGGATAATTCCTGGTGCCTCTCAAAGTAGTGAATACCAGCGCCGTCGCTTTTCCATAGGCTGCACACTCGAGTATTTCCATTCCACCGAGCTGACCGTCTGTTCATACGTGTGGACGGTTTGAAGTAACTGTATGTGGACGGCACTTCCGAAACGTTACGTGACGATTAGGGCGAGAATGATACTAAATTTTTGTGAAAGTCACCCTTATTGAAGGTGTAATGTGATGATACACATTGTGCAGTGATATGGACTGGTGTTGGAAAATGTTTCCAGGCACAGCTGGTTTAATACCAGGCATGGCTAGAAAACATGCAAACAAAGTCTCGAGGCTCATTTTGTGGGAAATAACGGTTTAGAAGTACTCGAAAACGATTATTGCGAAACCCCCATGGTTATGGCTTTCGAAGCGTGAATGCCCTGGGGCATCACGGTGGTGACGTCACTGTGGGATTGTCAGACCTTGTCCCGACCAGGTTCCGCCCCACTCACCCCCGGCCTCCTGATCGCGCGACCGCTGCGCAACCGTTTGCATAATCCACACATTTTTTGACGCCGTTGATGGGTGTGCTGTCAGTAGGCTATAGTTGCTGACCGCTGGCCGAGACATGGCGGAGTCGCGCCTGCTGCTGCTGCTGCTGCCCGCCGCCGCCCTGCTCGGCGCCGCCCTCCTCCTGACCTGGCGACGTTGTCATCGCACCGACGCCGCCGCCACCTGAACGCCGGCCTTAGCTGTTCTTGGCCGTTTACTTTAAGTTGGCTGCGCAAGTTCCACCGTTTCCATGTTGGCCACCCCTCGTGGGCTTGAACATATCACAAATGACCTATCTTAGAAACGAAGTGGCTTTGCAGCGACGGCACGTTTTCTAAGTAAATTTTAATTGGTCTTCCCAAGCTAAAAAGTAGCAGCTTTTCCGTCTAATTTCACAAAAATCATCGTCTTTAGTTTTCAAAACCGGTCTCAATTTTAATAAATAACGTCATGTCCAATGAGCTAAAATTCATTTTTGCACAGAGTTAAACGCAACTAACAATGCCATGGTAAAAACAAACGCTGATAAAACTGCCTTAAACACGGAGCCAACCAAAGGTCAGCCGTCAGCTGAACTATGAGCTGACCTTCCTGCATCACACCTTTTAAATGAGTGCATGTTCTGAGAGGCGCTACCTCTCTTAGTTTCAAAAGAGCAGGAGGTTGTATCGACCCCCTAGCACTCCGCGTTGCAAAAGCTGCGAATCAGGAATCAGTGACTAACGCTGTTAAAAATGTTTCGTTCCCCTACATATGGACGGAAGTTCGTTGGAACTTGACCAATAACATTAAAATAGTCATTGAACTAGCTTGTGCAGCTGTTCACTACGTTAAGTGTGGTCAATGAACATTTCCTTCGATTTCATGGACAACAATCGGGACTGTTTCATCAGGGGCAAACTTGCATTGCCAATATTGATTGTTGTGACGTCAACATCGCGTTTAAAATGTTCATGAGCTAGTCCCATGTGGCAGAGATGTCACATATACCCTATTCCAATTTGCAGTTGGCTCCTAACAGAGACATTTTCGGCAACACCTGACGCACAAAGCCTTTGAGACAGGCATAATTAAAAACTTTCAATGATGCTTCTACCCTATTTTTTGTTGTTGGCCTCTTCATGTGTAAAACTGGAAGGGCCCAGCTAAAATAATTCAGAACAAAAACAATTAATCGTGAGTGAAGGAGTTCACAATATCATGCTGTGCTCTTAGTCACCACTGCACACCTAAAAATGGCTTCCAAAATTTACCATAGCTATACAACATACTGTACTAGCAAAGCGAAAGAAAAAAAATGGGAAAATGATCCCAGTTATTAAATTCAGCAACACACCTTTAGGCGTGTGATGATGGCAAAAGCACAGTAAAGTTATGTGTTGAATTTCTTCACTTATGTTGCAGAAGGTTTGCTATTCTTAATTATTTTGGCTGAGCCACTCCAGTTTTTCACAAGCAGAGCTCAACAAAAACACAGGATAAAATACCAATGAAGATCTGATTGGTTCCAGTAACACGTAAAGCATACCGAAAAAAGCATTACGTTCTTTTACTGCTTGGAGATCATCAGTGCTTGATTTTGATGCTGAATGATAACCTCTGACTGTGTTTGACAAGTGTTTGACAAGATATTTTAGCATGAGATGAAGGTATTATTTTACAACTACCATGCAATATCTTGGGAAAACCGGCTGTCGTATGTTAAGTGCAATACTGTAAACGGTGAACGTTTGCACAATTTTAAGCTTCCACAAATGCGACTTAATTGATAATCGGTCAGCACAATTGCTTATGTAGTGTGGCATTCTGACATTGCGCACTGGCAACACCAAAATGCACATAATAGCAGAATGTTGATTTTACTCCATTCAGGAAACGATGTTTTGATATACCATGAGTGAACAGTGGGTTAACGGTGAACTGATAACGATGGTTAGAGTGGACAGTGTGTGAGTTAAACTGAGGTAAAGCTGATGCACTCAGGACGGAAACATTTTGTGGCGCAGTAGAACCAAATAACGTCATTCAAATCGCATGATCCTCCTATCCATCATGATTGCGATAGTGGGCATATGTTACATTTGTGTGTTGATTGGTATGAATGTTGTCAGTAGACTTGGACGTTTGTAATCACTACAGCGTGCGGCGCAAACATTTGACAAGAAGTGTGTTAGTGAAACATGTGCACTACTAAACCACCTGATGTGTCGCTGGTATGCACCTGCCCTTTAACACAACCTTTGATAAGACCAGTATCAAAGCACACAATGCCTTCCAAGGTACTTTCCAAAGTGCTTTCGCTGGTATGTACCTGCCCTCAAACACAACCTTTGATAAGATCAGTATCAAAGTACACAATGCTCTCCAAAGCCAAAACAGTCTTCGAACAGACTCACTATGCTTAACATCAAAGTGGAGAAATCAAAGCCATAGTGCAATTTTTTGCTGAATTCGTGTGAGAATGGTCTCCTAGTTGTATATTTCTTCCCTGGAATGGAGATTGTCAAGCTCTCACACCATTTATTGCAAGAGGATTTTGGCGAATCAGTGTAATAAGAATTCCAACTAACACACACTTCGCAAAGAGTCAAACAAAAAAGAGTTATTGCTTTCGCAGTAGTGTAGACAGATTCCAATGAGATTTCTGTGTTCGAAGTGGCTCCTTTGAATCACATTGGTGAGCTTTGAGAGAGATTTCGGGAAAGCTGGTATTTAGGGCCAAAAAGGTTGTCAACGCCATGGCCATGTTCAGAAGGCCTCAGTGATCTCGAATGATCCACAGTGACATGTTTTGTGGTAGAGTTCGGAAAAAGGCTATATTTGCCGTAAATATAAATTAGTTGTCTATTATGCATTAACCAAACACAGATCGCATGGCACGGCAAGACAGATTATTGATACTGTGCAAAGGGTTCAGCTTGAATAGCATACATGCAAATTTGTTGGCCCTGACTTGAGACTAGGTCAGTGGTACCTGGTAATGTGATCGTGCATTAAGTTAGCGGTCATTTTCTGATATCCTCTGAATATCAAAACTGAGCAAAATATGTTAAAGTAAGTCCAGGCCTTATCGTAACATGTTTTGCCTTACCTCAGATGGCATAAACGGAGCTTTGCCGAAAAACCTAAACACAAGTTGTAAATTATAAAGCTTTCCATGAGGCCAGCACGTTTTAGCCCAATTGGTTGGCCACCGCAAAAATAAGCAGCCGAACTGTGTTTACGATTGAGTCCTTTAATCTGACCCGCGTTAGATACCTAGCACTACTTTGGGTGAGCACTTTGACTAAGGTTTTGAAGGGATTATGGAGCAGGAGGTGTAATCCTCAACTACGCAGCGCCTTTGTTCTCGCTGTTTTTCTTTAGGCGTTGATTTGTACGTCAACTGCCCACGGACATCCAATCACGGCAATGGCTCATTATATTAGGTTTGATCAATGATTATTTTCCTCGCCCTGATTAACGAGCATCTAGCGCTTGTTAATCAGAGGAGATTCGAATAGTCAGAGCTAACATTACAGAGTTGACTTCGTAATCAATATATTTCGGAGCTAGTCTGATCTAGCAGATGTCACAGCTACCTCATAAAACCTGATTGTCATTTGAAGTTCACTTTGACGAAGGAAGCTCCGTTACTACTTGATCAGGCATGCCAAAGGGGCATTCATTCAAAGTTGCGTTCATAATGAAAATGAAAAGACATTGTTAGCTTTGCTGTTTGCGATGGCGTAATTGCTCAGACGGCTATTCATACCATCGAATAGAGGGAAACTAGCTAGTATTTAATTGCGCATTTGCTCAGCTGATTACTGATTGCAGTACATCACGTAGACAGCATCAGACCAATGTGTACAAGACAGCGATTAAGCGCGAACATAGCGCGTCTGCCGCAACCATATTACCAGTGGTCGATTCTAATAACAGCATAACGGACAACGCGTGCTCGGTGCAATGACCCAAATGGCCCAATGACCCGAACAATGACGATTAATTTGAAGACATTGTCGCTCCTAGACGAGCAGCCGACCCTCGGAGTGGACCACAGACTATGCATGAATTCGACGAGCCGTCATTCGAGCTCTGACCGGCAGGTCGGGAGGATGAACGCATCACCTCAAGCAGCGGCCCGACTTCTCGTGCCGTGGCTGCTCCTCGCCAGCGTGTCAGGAACGAGCTCCGGTCAGTGGCCGCAGGTGAAGGCCTGGGCTCACAGCCAGGTGGTGACGGCCGTCCTCGGCCGCATGTCCCACCTCCAGGACGTCGTTGTCGTCCACAGTCGCGGGACGGTGCCGGAGGCTCTATGGTCGGAGCTGAACAAGGGGGCGAGATCCGTGGAGACGCTGGAAGCGGCGGGATCGATTGATGGAGCACGGGTGCGTCATCACAGCGTGCTCAAGGTGTGCATCTTCTGGCTGGCGGACGCCGAGTGGCAGCTGCTGAGGCCGGAGGACCCGGAAGCGTTTCTCGACAAATGGGGCAGTCGTTGTGGCCGGCTGGTGGTGGTGGAGACGATGCGGCAGGTTGACGAGTCGGCCGGCGTCAGGCTGGTCAACTATGACCACGCGCAAACCATCTCCGTCGTGATGTTCCAGCCCGACGGCGACCACGTCATGGTCTTCGGCTTTCACATCGACTGCGTCCGCCAGCGCATGGCTCCGACCCTGCTGTACGACTCGCGGCGACGGCGGAACAGCGATGACCTGCACCGGCCGAACCGCGTGGTCCTCCGCGGCCAGCATCTCCTCGTCACATCCACCGCGCTTGCCGACACCCACCTCGCCTACCTCGCCGACCCGCGAAACCAGTCGAGCATCGTCGGCGTCGAGCCCACGATGCTGGCGGCAGTCGCCGGCCACTACGGCTTCAGCTACTCCATGGTGCATCCGCAAACGACGGACGGCCTCTTCGGCGTGCGCCTGGACAACGGCTCGTGGACGGGCGTGATCGGGATGATTGTGCGGGGCGAGGCGGACCTGGCCGTCGGCGACATCTCGGTGACGCTGGAGCGCAGCGAGGTGGTCGACTTCACGTACCCGTTCCTGGTGGAGCCAGTGTCGTTCTTCATGCTTCGACCTGCCCCGCTGCCGCGCTGGCTGGTGATCGCTGTGCCGTTCGATAGCGCCACCTGGCTGCTGCTGCTGTTGGTGCTGGTGACGGCACTGGTCGCGCTGCCACTGCTACCCGGCATGCTGGCCGGCCGGTCGTGGCGGCTTCGCCTGCGGGAGGCATCCGCCTTCCTGTGGGGGGCGATGGTGAACCAGGCGGTGAGCCTGCGGCCGCGCGCCGCCGCCTGTCGCCTGGTCGTCGTCTCCTGGTGGGCGTTCTGCCTGACAATGACCATCTGCTACCAGACGCTGCTGACGTCGCAGCTGTCGGTGTCGCTGTTCCCGCCGCCGCTGGACAGCCTCACGCAGCTGGCTCTCTCGGAGCACCGCGTCCTCAGCATACAGCACGTCGCCGTCACCGAGTATCTGGAGAGCTTCAGCGGCAGCGCATCGGTGCTTGGCCGGATCCCGCCGAAGCTCTCCTACTTCCCGCTGGAAGAGAGCCTGACCGAGCTCCGTCTCGAGCCCAACACCGCCTACCTCGAAGAGCTGGCCATGCTCCGCCAGGCGGTGGCGGCGCGGCCCGACCGCCACCGCTACTACATCTCGCGCGCGCGTTTCTTCGCCACGGGTCTCGCGTGGCCAGTCCGACGAGGCGCCTGCTTCAGGGGAGCGCTGGATGAGGCCGTGCGCCGCCTCCTGCAGGCCGGCCTCGTGGAGTTCTGGATGCGGGACGCCGGTGCCGACGAAGCGACCGTCGCAGTCGCTAAGAAGAGCCTCCGCTTGAAGGACCTGACAGGGGCCTTCCTGCTGCTGGTGACGGGAATAGCGCTGGCCACCGCCTGCTTGACCCTAGAGATGGTCTGGGTGGGGCAGCGACGCAAAAAGCGCGGCAATGTTTGGGCCAGGGTGGTGAGTTCAAGCAGAAGGGACGCCGAGGAGGAAAGAGCCTGCTCGTGAATGGGGGTAGGTGGCTGGTGTTGGCGGATTTAGACCGTGAGCAAACATATCTGGACGCAGATCCGCTATGCAGACAGCCGAAGATAGGAGAGCACGTCTTCGCTTTTTTCGTAAATGGTTTATGAATGACGTTTCAAATGAGACAGCTCTCTCCACCCTGAGAAGATTGTATCACACGGCGGGGAAAATTGAGCTTATGATATGCTTGTCCTAGAGTAGATTACGTTGCAAGCAAGCTGGAAACGTTACGACAGGTTGGACAAATGCGCTCGTCTGTGTTATTTCGTGATTTTTCGTAACTGCGACATGACACCTTTTTGCCATTTTAATCAGTATATATATTTTGCAACTATTGCCACCTCGTCCTCGGTTGCTCAGGTAGAAATAATGGGTGCATATAAGCAATGTAACTGGCGACTTCATTTCTATGGCAATAGGTTATGACAGTCATATCAGCCAATGACACATTGCCGGTTTATTGATACGCGCCATCATGCATCCATCATCACCGATACAGCATGCCCCATGCACAGCTGATACAACATGTGCCACTCAAGATCTTGGAAGAAAGTTCGCGCCACCCCGAAATCTCTGGGAAGTAGACATCAGTCGTATTATGCCGAAAATCCATGAACACATTTGCACCGATCGTTATGGAATTCAGCGATATGCAAAAAAGCTATATTTGTCACGCTCATCCTAAGACGCGTGCACGTATGCGGCCGAAAGTACACTGAAAGATACCTTCGGTGTACGGTTTTCTTGTACTTTCGTGTACTTCGGTGTACTTTCGGTTTTCGGTTTCAGTTTCGATGTAAAAGGTAGGGAGCTGCTGAGCGTCAGCCGAATGGCTCAATGCGGACATCGATCGCGTGGATTTGGAATAGATTGCCCTGATACTCCTTAGACATGACACTCACTACACGCTTTCACGTTTGTCAACGTCGGTACTGTGAGGGGCAAGGCGGAGTTTGATGATCATTCAATTCAGGGAGAATTCATAGTGGATCATGTTAAGGTATGCAGGCTCTGGAAGTACCAGATGCTTATAGGCAGGGAGCGGGCAGAACATTGTAGTTTACTTTGTTGCTTCTGAGTCAGGCATTGCAACGGGTGTTTTAGAAGGTCCGAAAACCTTCAGTTGAAGAGATTTTGCATCATACCTCCCAATGAAAGCATGCCGCTAGCCGGCTAATAGTAATGTTATCGCAACATGCATCTTTAGAAATGTGTTTCTAGCCTAAAATTGCTACAACAGCTGTGTCATTAGAAAATATACCCTGAAAACCTCGCAAAACGTCTTTACTTTCCTTCGTACCGTAGTTTTCGTGCCTTAATCATACACGAAAGCGGCCAGTACAGTACGGTACAGTCTCTAAACCACAACAAAAGTATCCAATCATGCAGGGGTGCAGCCTCAAAAACGAAGTGTTCGGGGGCCTATTTCATAAAAGCAGACTAAACCTACCCCCTAACTTGTATCAACATATAGGTTTCTCCCTGAATTTTGCAAACTTTCTCTTCAGAGTTGGGGATTTTAACCCAAGCTGAGAGCGGGGCTCTAGTCCCCAGCCCCAAGTGGAATAGGCAAGCAATGTCACTGACCTCATGAACTTTTGGTTCTTATGCACTGCACCTGATTTCAGCCAATTCTCCCACGGCTTCTCTCGCAGTGAAAGTCAATAAAAGACTATTCCACTCCCTGGTACGTCACTATTTTCAGCCCAGAACAAAGCAGCAAAACTCCGCTGAGACTGACCTTTTTTAAGTGGCAACATCAAATGACGTCATCAGGACCCTCCAGCTCATAATTCATCACGTGTGTAAGCTCGCCGTGTATTGGGATTCATTCTGCTTGCCGAACCTGCGCAGCCTCCTTAAAGACACAATGAAGGGAAGAGCAGTGTTTTTGTGAGATGTACATCGTATACAAAAGGTGAAAAAATCCATAAAATGTGTATTCTAGGCAAAGGTTTAGCATAGGTTTCAGCGAATCAGCACAGCACATCTTCGGACCACTTCTGATCCTCCACAAAATATCCATAAATTTGCCCTTCTACAATCTTTCGTAGTCTTGGCGCCTTACGATTACACGCGAATGAATTTAATCCCAGCTACGTCAAACCGTCGTTTGTGAAAGAACAATTTGAAAGGAGTTTGTAAGGAGTCTGAAGTAAAGTAGTTAGGCTAACAATTATAAATAATAATAACAAATAAAGAATAGGCTAACAATTTGGGTGCAATGGCAGGACATGTCGAGGAACCTAAGGGGGATGCTCAGATTCTGTTCTCAGAGAACCTAAGAGGGATCGCTTCGGACTCTACGGGAGAGGACTCCAATCCTAATCCTCACAGGGTGAGGATTAGAGTATTGTGGCCTAAGCAAATTTGTGTTCGACCCAAGTTTTTTTAATCGGCTCGTGACCGGTTCACAAGTTTTGGGATTCGGTTCAGCTGACGACTCAAAGCCGTTCCAAATTTTTTGATTCGACCCAGTTGAAACTCATCGCTTACGTTGAATAATTTCACTCATCGCCCACACAGATTTTGAATCAAAGATCTGGTTTCATTTTGGCTTAGTATTCATATGCATTATGGCTTAGTAACATATATACATACATATATGTATATGCATATATATATATATATATATATATATATATATATATATCTCTCTCTCTCTCTCTCTCTCTCTCTCTCTTTCTCTCTCTCTCTCTCTCTCTCTCTCTCTCTCTCTCTCTCTCTCTCTCTCTCTCTCTCTCTCTCTCTCTCTCTCTCTCTCTCTCTCTCTCTCTCTCTCTCTCTCTCTCTCTCTCTCTCTCTCTCTCTCTCTCTCTCTCTCTCTCTCTCTCTGTCTCTCTCTCTCTCTCTCTCTCTCTCTCTCTCACTCTTACCATATTGCATGACCTACTATAAGTTATGTTCTCATCGTTTCCTCCTTTATTAGACATTTCCTAGAGCGACAGTTTTAGGCAAAGTCGAAAAAATTGCGTGTCTGTGAAATTCAAATGCTGTCGTGACTATTCTAACATGGATATCATGTCCACATACATCAGTTTTTACGGTGTCGTTATAGCGCAAACAGATTACATACATGTCACGATACAGTCTTAAGTATTTAGGGATCACATATACTCAGTATTGCCAGTAACAACGCTCATCCACGACACGCAAAACACTCAATGCCCCTGCGCTCTCCGCCCTAATGGTGGCCCTCCATGCAGATGGAGTGCCCCACGCGCATTTACTGTTAATGAGAGGGTCCCATTCGCGGATCTATATTGCTTCTTGATCTGACGCACCAGGTGCTGTGATGTATTAGGAGTTGCAATACATTAGGAGCTGTGAAACATTAGATGATTTGATACACTAGGCTTATTGATACATTACCTTCAAGCCCAAGACCCCCCCCCCCCCCATCCCACCCCCAGCGACTCCAGCCGCTTGCACGCATCAAGTTTGGTTTGTTTACAAAATGCATCACAATCGGCAGCAGTGTGATAAATGCAAGGTTTTCACGCATCCCCAATGTTTTGTCTCACCACCACACCGCGAAAGAATAGCCTGATGCAAACATGAGCAAGGCCTGGTAGAGAATTTTCTCCACGTATATTTGTTACCCGAAGAAACTTGACCATTAAATTGCATCATTCCCGAAATGCAGAAGTAAAAGCTCAAGAAATGTCTTGCAAATAAAATATATAAAATCAATTTATCCCCATTTGAGCACTTTTCACAGATTTTAAGTAAAGCCAGCTGATAACAGAATTTTTACAAAGAAGCATCAGTTTTATATTTATTTGACCACCTTCATTTTTCTTGGTATTATAAGAGTGTAATACCACTATATTCTGCCTTCCTTTCCCATTGCCTTTAGAGGTACCATCTGTTGCTTGAAATGTCGACCAATTTCTCTGCAAGATGCTCCAACTGGAAAATTGCAAGCATTTCATACATAAATTGGATTAATTCGCCAGCCGCCCAAACATATTTGATATATACCGAAGAGTGAACAATTCACAGGGAATGAAGGAGACCATTTGAAGCACAGAACCTTTTTTAACGCCATTTTTGCCCTGCTAAGCCCTCGGTTTTCCATTTCCTGGTTCATACTGGTGCTCGCTAATGATAAATCCAAGCCATTTGA
>NW_023596448.1:30118470-30140970 GCF_011947565.3 Pollicipes pollicipes
AGTGAAAGAATTTGCAATTGCGGGAAGGAGGGAAATCAGCCAAAGAATCGCAGTTGTACAACAGTGCCTTGAGCGCTGTACAACACCGCTGTTGAATGGTGAACCAACAACGCCTTTGAGCGCTGTTGTACAACAGTTGTACAACAGTGCCTTGGAGCGCTGACAACACCGCTGTTGAGATGGTGAACCAACAGCGCCTTTGAGCGCGGCGCGTGCGTAGCTTTTGCGTGGCGTCTGCTAGGCAGTTGAATACATTCGCATTCAGCGTTTGCTCTTTGCTTCCCAGTTGCTTGCAACCAGGAGTGCCGTGCCCTTTTCAGTTGCGGGGGTCTCATCTCCCGCCCTAACTTGGTTGCAGCCCGCAGATTTGTGACAAAGTGGGCCAAAATCGGAGAGGAACCAATTAGTTGGCATATTGCCACGGGACTCTTCGTTGCATTTTGATTGTTCAGCCTACTGACTTTGTTTGGTAACCAAGCATGTTTAAAAACGTACCTAATGGAAAAACCAATTGTTTATTAGGCTGGGGCCATTGAACGTGTCTCACCAGGGAGTAGTATCCGGATTCAGCTGATGAGACAGCCCCCACCCCCCCTCTCTTTGAGAGTAAAGACATGTATAACTCAGAATACGTCCCATTTACAGGACCGAGTGAAAGAATTTGCAATTGCGGGAAGGAGGGAAATCAGCCAAATAGAATCACTAACAACGTAGGTTTAGCGTGCCAGGAGCTTGACATTTATTTGCGCACCTACCCGGAGCAGACATCAAATCAGTCCGCCTTACACATCAGTCATCAATTTCTTCAAAAAAAGGAACATCACCAACACACACAGTAAATAACGGGACGAAATACCGCGGAAAACTTTATCCATAGCCCACAGTACTAAACAGTAGGCACCCCGACAACTACTTTCCACGATCCACCGTGCAGCTACTGCCGAGAAATCAGCCATCTTCGATACCACGAGCCAGGGATCAAAGTTTTAAAGTCTTTCATACGCCTGCTGCCAAAGGCGTGCTGATACGGCAAAGTTTGTGCGCTCAAACAAAACGTTGTCCATATCCATGCAGAGTGGTTTAACTGGGCAGCACTGTACCGCATGACGTCACTCGTCGGCTGAGGCGGGGCGAATTCGGCTCCGGCAGCCCTCTGTCGGGCAATATCCGAACCACTAGGTGAAGGGTTGCGAGGAAGTGGGACGGTATCTCATCCCGTCGATCCCACACAAGCTGGAATTTATGAACACTGGACTTTATGAACGCTGGACGCTGCGAGCCTGGATGGTTTCTGGATGTTGTGAACGCTGGATGCTGCGATTCTGGACTTTTTGGGCACTGGACTTCATGAACTCTGGACATTTCAATACGCATCCATATGATCAACCCAACAGTTCAGCGGGACGTTCTCAGGAACGAGTCGTTCTTGAGAACAGGTTCCAGAGAAGTTGATTACGTGATGCAAACATGATCGCAAGAGACGACATAAGAAACATCGAAACTCTGAAGTGCCTCCTGACCCGTTACTCTTTACGTAAGATAAGGACGTTGATGCCGAGTCATGAAGAAGTATTGGCACTGATAGCATCTTTTGCCTTCAACGTCTGTCTGTTTTCCTTAACGATGTGGGTGAATAGCTTTGGATGCACTTCCCAAAATAGAATGCATCATAAGGAATGCTATAGGCTTGAAACACCAATTCATGATAATCTTGTTTCAGCAAAACAGGCGAGAACATCAACAATGATAAAGGAGAACATATCAGATCGGGTGTTACAATCACAATATTGTGCTGTATTAAAAAAAAAAATATTTACCAAACGGAGAAATTGTGTTGTGCCGCATCTGAGGTTGTTTCATTAGTTGGTGTGTTTAAGAATGGATGCGCACACTTGGAGTATCATATATGATGTGAGATGATTGTTCCAGTTATTCAGAAGGCGTGCTAGATGAGTGTCGTCCTGCGTCTGTGAACTGGGTGCCGCTGAAAATGGCCTAGTGGTATGTGTAGGTATATGCTCCTAACCTTAAATCTAGAAATGCTAGGTAATGTGCTCATGCCTTTAGGTTATTGAATCCAGCCACTGCGATGTAGCGGTGTCTGTGAGTTACTGGCCAAAATATTCGTGATATGAGTAAATATGTGATGAGCCATGTTTGTTCTGATCTTGATGTAAAACTGCATTTCCGACTGGCACCAAGCTGTGTTAAGCACCTAAGCACCCACTGGCTTATGCCGACCTGTTGCACATTAGTATCAAATGGAAATGAACAACTTTCTTAAATCTAACATTCTCAGATGAACCAAATTTGTTGTTCAGATTTCAAGGAGTCCCTAATGTGGAAGCGGATTGGCACGGATTCAAGTGAAATATTTTTGCCTGGTAAGGCGAACAGGACCGCATTGTATTGAGATGTGTGAAAAAGGCGGATTCGCGGGCGGATTAGATCTGGATTATTCGGACTAGTTTGGACCGTATAATCCGGATCCTAAAAATGTGATTTATGGGTCCTCTTGTTACCACCGTACACCTACATTATATATTGGTGCCATCCTGTCACTGCATTTCCTCATGCGCGTGCTTACATGCCGATAATTTTGTTTCAATTGCAAGCCTGCCCATGTACACTTCGACGAAGCTGATTGTTACACATAGAAATGACTAGTTTCTGCTAAACATGTAATTTAGTGGCATCGATTGCCATCGAGTAGCACATTAATTGCAAGTTATGTGATGTGACTTGAAATCATTGCTGACGTTATTGGGATGGATCGTTTAAGGCCTGCTTATTGGTTTAGAAATTTACGTCAAGGAGCTAACTGCGACGGCTGGGACGTAGTTGAATGTGCAATCATTCACGGAGTTGTCAACAGTGATGGCCATTTATTAGGATTTTCAACACGCAGGAATGTGCAACAAGGTGCGTTCTTGGCCTCAGAAAAAAGAAGCACGTCGGAGTTATACGAAAAAGAGACTTCGATGAGTTTTTTCTAGTTAAATACGAGCTCTACAAGTCTAGTGTTATCCTGCGCGGTCAAGAGCAAGCTGCTAGGCGACGCAAATGTAGTTTCCGGAAACAAATTGAGACGAGCTGTTGAGACGGAAACAATTGAGACGGAAACAAATTGAGACGAGCTGTGTGGGTTCCAACAGGGAAGGGGGGGGGGGGGGCAGAGAGGATAAATCCCAATTTCTCTGGATATTACGTGTACGTCTACGTGTTGACATGAAAGTAAGCCGTATTACAAACCACACAGTTCACCCAACTGCTGATCCGTGGCGGATGGTTATAGACGCCACCTGGGTTTGTAAAACGACTGAGCCAAAACCACTGCCGTCGCAGAGGCTCCCTCAGCTCTCTCGGCTCCCTCGACGCTGCCAGCAGTTGCCGTGGCAACGGCCTGTGCCGCGGCTGCACCGCAGCACACGGCGGCCCAGCTCTCCACCGTGCCGCCCCGCCGGTCACGTGACCAGCGGCGTTCCGCCGCGCGTGAC
The DNA here is from genome assembly GCF_011947565.3 of Pollicipes pollicipes. Classification (NCBI taxonomy): domain Eukaryota; kingdom Metazoa; phylum Arthropoda; class Thecostraca; order Pollicipedomorpha; family Pollicipedidae; genus Pollicipes; species Pollicipes pollicipes. The sequence continues at coordinate 30,121,968 of NW_023596448.1, forward strand.
GACGCGGCGGCGTGACTTGCAATTTGCCGGCCGCCATTTGCCCGTCGGGACGCTCGTGGGCGACGGCACGCGGCAGGAATGAAGACGGACAAGCGAGAGAAACACAGCAAGGTGAGAAAACCCTGTGGTGCTCTATGGCCAGCCGGGCGGCGTGGAGCCGCGGACGAAGAGGGCATCGGGAAATGACGCTTAGGTCTGGCCGTTCAGGTGTTTGCCGCCAGCTGACGTAGGCGACAGCACTGGTGAGCTTTCGTTCTCTTTTTTTTTGGGGGGGGGGGGGCGTCTGCTGTGCTTGGAGCTTATTCCGTGCATTCCGTGAAGAGGACGTCCACGACGTCGATTGGGAAAGGGGAGTGCTCCAAGTATGGCTTTCGGTGGTTCTCTCGGTCACCTGGTTGCGGTACTCGCCAGGTAGTGGTGGACAAAGTAAACAGAGGCCGTGGCGTCATATAATCGGGCGTAATCGCGCCGTGCAGATGTTTACTTCAAACATCCACTGAAAAACCGGTACGCCGAGGGCGGCGACGGTAAACTACACGGGCTATCGTAACGTGGGCTGGCTTAGCCGTCGCTACACGAAACCGTGAAAAGAATACGCACGCCAGAAATGGGTCAGATTTATTGCCTCAAATGGAATGTACCTCATTTCAAGATATTGAAGTAAACATCAAATATGATGAAATAAGTTCACTTATAGCTACTAAATTGCTTTGAAAGGGAATGTTCCACATTTGAAGACACTGAAGCAAACATCAGGTAGATTTGAAGGAACCCATTTCTAGCATTTAATGTGTCGCTAAGCAGGAAATGCCGCTGTAGACAAAAAATTATCTACAAGATAGATACAAATATTTTCTTTAATCCGACACTGTCTCATTGTGTCATGGAACGTCGGTGTGGCGTTGGGGTGCTGCCAAACCAGCTGTACAAAACTGCTACTTTTTGTAGCACTTTAGTTAGTTAAAAGATGACAGCACGGGCTGGAAGTCTTCACTGAGCTAACTGTCGTTATGTGCTTGTGTTTTGGCCCTTTCTCGTGGCATTCTGTCATGCTTATCCGTGGATTTAAGGTGTTTGCTTGGATTCACATGCTCGGCTAATGCGTTATTCTTAAATACAATATTCCACATTCGAAGATGCTGCAGGAGGCATTTGGTATGATGAAATAAGCTCAGTTATAACTATTAGTACATGTTTAGTGGAGCGGACCGCTCTAGACAACACAGTTTCTCTGTTTAGTAAGTATGCTTCTCAATACGTAACTGCTAGATTGGGTCATTGTACGTTGCACAACATTGATTAAGAGCCAATTGAGAGCCGTTATATCTGGGAATGGTACTCGCGAACGCGAGACACGAACCCCTCGACATTTATATTTCTTATTGGCACTGATCACCGCATGGCCAAAGGAAAAGTAGGGTTTACGTTGCGTTATTATGACGTCACGGATGCCTGGGTGACCTTGAAAAAGTCTGCGCGAAATAGTCTGGGTATTTTCGCGGGCGTGTGGCTCAGAAGCCAAAAGATACATTAAGAGATACAAAGACATCTGGTCAACAAAGAGCCACAATGGCCCATCAAAGTTGGCCTATCTCAGGTACCGTTCGCATCCTTAAAACTGATCTGGCCACCTGACCTGCATGAGTTTAGTTATAAATGAGATTTTGAGACCGATGGAAGGAAGATAATATAACCGGTTGAAGGAAGATAATATCACAACTCATATCTCTCAAGCACTGCATTATGTCTCTGTGCTTGGACTGGCCTGTCAAGCCTCTGACGTTCATGGGAATAATTTTGAAATTAGTCATTTCGACTCCCCTTAACTATCTGCATAATCGTCGGTGTGACAACACATTTGTGAATATGCATTCGTTGTGTTGTGTTTATGAGATGTACGTGTTAATGCGCGCGCTTGATTGTGCGTGTTGGTGTGGTTGTGTTATGATGTCACAGACAAAAACACTCTCGACCAATGTTCTTACAGTGGTTGGCGGCAGCTGGCGACTTTTTCGCTTGAACACGCTGTTTAAGGATGAATGTGACCTCAGGGTCACGACAATTGTGGCCTGGGACTTCATGGCCGCTAGAACGCAAACACTATAGCTCCACACAAATAGCATAACTGAACAACTCATTACAACCCAGAGCGTAAAACAAAGCTAGTGAGGACAACACCACATTCAGGAAAGCTACAATGAAAGACACGAAAAGCGTTTTAGCGATAAAGACGACATTCCTGGAAGAAATGCATCAACAACCGTGCTTAATGGAATGTTCTGATGTTTGGCAGAATGTCAGCGATCTGCTGCGGCTAGTGCGGACCGCAATCCATGAACCTCCCGGGAAAAAGAAACACTTCCTGCAACAGCTCCGCCGGCTGCTGGCACGGCAAATAGCAGAGTAGCTAGATCACTCGAGCTTCCGCGAACTGGGACCCGCGCCCGGCAGCCGGCGTTAGCAGTACACCGCGTCCGTTGGATTATTCTAAACCGCCATGCATCGGATGTGTCGCCGCATTCAGGGCGGTAACATCGTAGCAAAACTGGGATATGTAGCTTAAGATTGTGTGCTGACAGTAATGAAAAGCATAACCTAAGGCTTTGAAAGATTTAAGCGTTTAAAGACTGTGCTTTCCAGATTATCCAGTTTGGTCCCGTATGATGACGGCTTGGCCTCAATTTTACCCCAAACAATTAACGGTCCGTTACCGATGGACAAATCCATCATGGCCTTGAATTTGTCCGAAATGGTCCAGTCCCCTTCACTTACATGTGCCTGTTCCGGTGATGTTGTTTTCTCTTGGACTCGAGCGCGTTAATGATTTCGCCGACTGAGTGCTGCCTCTTCCGCTCAATGGCTGACAACGGGTGCGTAGGTCCTATCTCTGCGTCGCTGAAGGTAGACTCTTAGGCCGACATTCTCGTAAATCCCATGCGATGTCACAACAAACTCACGTTCACGTCGCGAGCCGCGCACCACGGACTCGGCTGGCCGCGCCGCGTTGAGCCCGGATCGCCCGGATCCGGATCCGGATCGCCCGGAGCAGCGCGGAGCGGGGCGCCGAGCGTCCGACCGGCCGAGGTCAGCTTAAGGTTGGGATTCGCCGATGTTCTCAGCAGCCCATACCATCGGCATGTATCGGCATCGGCGGCATCGGCATGCTGTCTTCTGTCTGAGTGCGCCTACGCACCATCACCTCCGCCCCGCCCGCAGGCGCCGCTGAGTCCGCCGTCATTGCTCATCAGCGACGATGAGCTGGTGACCATCAGTGTTCGCGACCTGAACCGCCAGCTCAAGATGCGTGGTCTAAACCGGGAGGAGATGGTGCGCATGAAGCAGAGGAGGCGCACGCTCAAGAACCGCGGCTACGCTGCCAGGTGAGCCTGACGTCGGATTGCTTTTTTCTCTTTTTATGTTTAAGTCTGCGCGTTATCACACGATGTGCTCGTTAGGCGCCAGCGCCTGGCGGTGAGATGAGCGCCCAAGGCCACCATGATGTCAACCGGCAGTGAAACCTGATCTTCTCGCGTGAAGTCGGCTGCGCTACTGCGCGCTTCCCCCCCCCCCCCCCCCCCGCCCACCCTCCCTACCAACTCTCACCCAACTCATCCAAACAGCTACACCTAGCGTCTCTAACCAGATGTAGTGTGTGGAAGTGCGGGGAAGCTTAGATAGAGTTTAGAGCTAATGTAGCTTTGCTTGAACTACTTGACGGGGTGGGTAGCAAGAGTGGTGTGTGATACCGAAGTGTGAACATCGCTTATATCGGTGAACACGTGCCAACCAAAAGGAGCGGGAGGAACAGATACCTGGCTGTGTGTTTAAAACGTTTCATACGTTAGATAGGACCGCAGTTCCAGCTGTTAGAAAGTTTCGCCCGTGAGATGGGTGAAGCACAACGTAGGCACGGCACCACGAGTGCTCTGTCAGTGGAAGGGAGACACATATCCCACATACGAGCGGTTCTTTTTTGTTCATTGTGCATTGCTTCCAAATGTTGGTGATTCGTGCACCAGCCATACTTTTGTGCATTGAATGATCATGTCTGCGAAATGAAATAAGAAACGTCAATTGTATCAATTGATATCACTGCACGTTAGCGGAATACATCATCTCGTCAAATTCATACATGGAAAAGTTTGGTTGGTTTGTGGAAGTTTGGTTCCAAGCTATTTTGTTAACCATGATAAGTCACAAAGGAGCGTTTAGCTCCTAAGATCCGTCATTATTCACTTTCGCGTACCGACGCCCTAACCTTTGAACATCAACAGAAAACTGACCATGACTGACCTGCACCATTGGAGACTGGACTGTTCCTTGTGCTCGACCGTCGGCGGGTGACCTTGAGTGATGACCTTGAGTGATGACCTTGAGTGATGACCTTGATGCCTCGCCAGCTGCCGCGTGAAGCGGCTGGAGCAGAAGGACGAGCTCGAGACGGAGAAGTCGGCCGAGGAGCGGGAGCGGATACGCGTCATCGACGACAACAAACACATGCGCGAAGAGATCGAGTCATACTATCAGAAGTACGAGGCCATCAGAAAATTCGCGCACCAGAAGAACATTCCGCTGCCTCTTGAGCTCGAACACGACACGCCGAGAATCTGAGGCTGCCGTTGACCTGGTCGACTTGGCCGTGGTCGATGAGGTCAAGCATGTCGAACACTTGGGTACAGTATTGAGCAAGTATTATTGTTTGAGGTCCAGATGTCGCGTGCCCACTTTATTTGGTGACAGGGTATGGGTGCTTTCGGATTGATGTGGTTGCGTGAAATTCAGTCTTGGGTCTCAATGAATTGTTTATCATTCCCCAAAGCTCCAAGGTTGTTATTGATCCTGATGTCTTGGCTTGTAAGTTCTTCAATACGAATGGTAATTTTAGGAAAGCAGAATTGGCCTGTGCACTGTAACGCAGTGAGAATAATAGGTTCTTCCTTCGCGTTTCGCAGTTCAGGTACTTTTCCTGCATCACAAACACACAGCCTAGCAATTTGAGATATTGTCCACCCTAAACCAAGCTCTTCTCTGATAGTCCGCCGCGCTAGTTTGGGCACCGTTTCATGTCATTTCGTTGCCTGTGAAAATATTGTTAGTGACATCGGAAGAATTTTGCCGTCCCACACCGTTGGAATCTTAATCATTGATAAACAAGCGTATTTCTGCGCTGTGCTGCCACCGGCAAATGAATTATGATGTCCGTATCTACTGTCGAGTTTGAAGTGTTCATGTCCGAATCTATCGTCGAGTTTGAGGTGTTCATTCACTAACGTGCTGTGCTTGCTTGCACTAATAAACTACAAAGGCAGCAACGCTGCCGACTGTATGCGATCATATTGAGCAGCTAACCGTAGTCCCAGACTTTCAACCGACTTCAAGTGGAGCAGACTATCATGAAACCTGTTTTGCACGCTCTCTCTTAACTTACAAGCAAGTCGTTGCTTGCTGTATGCTCCCGGTACACCGGTATTGTCACGATTTTAACCAGCGACCGTCGGCATTTCCATGTGACGTGGAGACCTGAAGAGCCCAGTCATGACTACTTCAAATCACTGGCGGCATCATTGTTTATTACACCCCGTTCTGGGAACAGCTTAGCATTTTGCCGCTTGGCCGAAAGGGGTTCGCGCTGGTGGCGGCAACCGCACGGGGATTAGCCGTGCGGTTGTGGTGGTGCTGGTGTGTCTTGTGGTGATGCTGGTCTTAAAATTAGCAACAAAGAAAGGTCAGTCGCAGGCAGCAGGATCGCCGCGAGGGTGTGGACCAGCATTCCACGAATTCTAAGCCACTTGTCTCGAGTTTCTTTTCAAGGAAATAAGACTGAGTGTCTGGGCGGGATTATGTTTAAAACTCGTAAGCAAGCACAGACGGATGACAAGCGGAAGGAGTCAACAAGTACATTGCCATTAAGGAGTTTTTTAATTATGCATGTCTCAACGGCCTTTGTGCGTCAAGTGTTGCCGAGAATGCCTCCGTTAGGCGCCATCTGCAAATTGGAATAGGTTAGCTGTGGCGTCTCTGCCGCATGGGACTAGCTCATGAACATTTTAAACGCGATGTTGACATCATATCAATCAATATTGGCAATGCAGTTTTGCCCCTGATGAAACAGTCCTGATTGCCGTCTATGAAATCGAAGGAAATGTTCATTGACCACACTTAACGTGGTGAACAGCTGCACAAGCTATTTCATTGACCATTTGAATGCTATTGGTCAAACTCCAACGAACCTCCATCCAGATCTAGGGGACGGAACATTTAACAGCGTTATTTACTGATTCCTGATTTGCAGCTTTTGTAACGCGGAGTGCTAGGGGGTCGATGAACCTTCTGCTGTTTTGAAACCAAAGCCTTGCAGACTATGCGCCCATAGAAAAGGTGTGATGCAGGACGGTCAGCTCATAGTTCAGCTGACGGTTGAGCTTTTGTTGGCTCTGTGTTTAAGGCAGTTTTATCAGCGTTTGTTTTTTTACCCTGGCGTTGCTGGTTGCGTCTAGCATTGTGCAAAAATGAAGTTTAGCTTAGTTGGACGTTTGATGTTTAATGTTTGATGTTTATTTTCGATTATGGACATTAAGCAACACATAATATGATGAGTGGATTGGCGCATAAGTGGAACGCTCAGATCCGAGCGCCTCTCCTAACAATAACGAGATATGGTCATCGCCGCCAGAGAACCCACGTCCACACCGCCCACTCGCCCGATCCGTAAGCCGACACGGGCCGGGCGCCCGCCGCCACTCCAGTCCACACATATAGCCGTCTCGGGCCGGCGGCGGACGCCCGGCCCGGCAACGCCACCCAGTAGTCCGTCTGCTGCCCGCGCCCGCTGGGAGTTTTTAGGCGAATCGTTTGGTCTGAAAAAGAGATGTTTGGAAAATTTTTGCTACGTGCTGCCAATTGCGATCCTGTAAGCAGTTACCTGTGAGATAGATACTTAGTTGCTCGTTGTGAGTGAGCTCAGAAAAGTTTGGAATGAAACGATCTGTTTTACGTAGCATTGAAATTCGGATTTCATGATAACGAGAACAGTTAAGTACAAAGTGTTAAGGGTCTTTATATGGATAGCCATATAAGCAAGAGGGACTATATGTAGTTGGATCTTGAATTTCGAACAGGTGGGCATTCAGGTCTGACATTCCCAATCTCAGCCTAGTATTTAGGATGTTTCCATGCCTGGATCCAAAGCTGTGATACACCGGAGGCGCGACCACACCGCAGCGCTGGTACATTTCCTTTCTGAAGGAACGAAAAGACTGGAGAGATGACACCTCAAGCGGCGGCGGCGCCGGGGCGACGCCGACGTTGCCAGGTCAGGAGGAGGGCGGCGCTGAGCAGGGCGGCGGCGGCCAGCAGCGGCGGCATGCGCGACTCCGCCATGATGTCTCGGGCAGCGGTCACCAACGACAGCCCATTAACGGTACACCCAACAACGGCGTCGCAAAATGTGTGGATTGTGAGAACGGTCGCGCAGAGGTCACGCGGTCAGGAGGGCGGGGGTGGGTAGGGCGGAACCTGGTCGGGACAAGGTCTGACAATCTCACGGTGACGTCATTACGATGATGCCCCAGGGCATTCACGCTTTGAAAGTTATTACCAAGGGGGATTCGCAATAATCGTTTTCGGATACTTCTAAGTTGTTCGTTCCCATAAAGTGAGTCTCGAGACTTTGTTAGCATGTTTTCTAGCCATCGCTGGTGTGCCTGTGCCTGGCTACATATTCCAACATTAACACCAGTTCGTATCACTGCACCATGTGTTGCATCATTTCCATCCGATAAGGGTGACTTTTACGAAGATTTTGCATGATGCTCACCCTAATCGTCACGTAACGTTTTGGGCTCACGGTCCAGATACGGCTTCTTCAAATCGTTGACACGTGTAAACGGAGAGTCAGCTCAGTGGAATGGAAATATTCCAGTGTGCAGCCAATGAAAAGGCGACGGCGGTGGTATTCACTACTTTGAAAGACACCAGGAATTATCCCGGCCGGGTGGCCGGAAACACAGATGTAATCTTATTCCGCATCATGTCGGCCACAGCAATGCCTGGCTGACTTTTGAGCGCATGGATGAACTCGGAACTCAAACTTTTCAGCAAATGTTGACGGTGTAAATGCCTGGTTTGGACTGTTCCTTCTGCGTATTGCCATATCAAAGCCAAACATTTATTTGTTTGCAATATTGGGCCGATGCAACGACGTACCCAAATTCACAGCACCCGTTTTTGCGATTGATTAATGCACTGATTAGTCTGTTACCAGTTTTAACGTTTTTAGAAAGCTCTGGGAAGCTCAATATGTCAAACAGTGCGGCAAAAAAGCTCGTTTCCATACGATTTCATTAACACGCAATTGGTAGACCACATGTATTCAACGACGAAGAAGCTTGTTAAATTCAACGAGACCTTTTATAGACATTTATTCAGCCCATGCCTTTAGTTCGTCCCACTTCTAGAAAAGAGTTGCAGGGTGTCATCTTTCGAAGCAATACAAAATGAAAGTAAGATGACAGTTGAAGCTGGCAAGCCGATTCAACCAGCTCCACAGGACATGACAAATTTCGTGGACATGGTAGGTGATCCATCCTTTATCCGACTCTGATAGCTGCGGCTAGCCATTTTACAAACAGTATAAAAGATCGCCTAGGTGAAGAACAGCAACAACGTAAACTGGTAATATTTTGGAGCTACAAACAGTTATTGTCTTTTGACATAGTGTTACTCTAAGAATGCTCTAGAACTGTCAATTGATTAAAAAAACATAAAGACATCAGGTCAACAAAGAGCTACAAGGACCAATCGTGGTTGGCTTACCCCATGTTCCGCACACATCCTCGACATTAATCATGTCACCTGACTTGTCTGAATTTAGTGAGTGAGATTTAGTGATAGATGAGTGAGGACAGTGAGATCCTTAGACCGAAAGAACTTGTCCAAACGATTTTTAAATGTTGATTAAAAGGGACTTCCACAACTTAGTGTGGTAGTTCATTATGAGGATTTACTACTCTTTGACTAAATGACGTCTACCCCTCAATAATTATACTCCTACCTTTTGCTAACTGAAACTGCTTTCCTCTATGTCTGCCTGATTACCAGTGCTCCACGTAGATCTACCGCGTCTATCCCTTTCATAATTTTGTAGACCTCTATGCTGCCTTCTCTATATCTTTTTCTTCTCTAGATCTTCTCTAAGATTGCGAAATTTCTGTGGATGCAAACCAAAGGCTCTAAGCCTATCCTTATATTCTAAGCCACCAATCCCATTTATCATCCTAGTTGCCTTTCGCTGTACTCTTTCCTTTTTTAGAAGCACAGTGACCAAGCCTGTACACAATAGTCTAGATGTGGTCTGACATAAACTAAGTACAGCTTTTTGACAGCGTTTATCTTAGTTGCTTAGGTGGATTTAGCATCGCTATTTGCCCTTGATAGGTATGCCCTGTGGCCGGTGGCAGCGGTCGCGCTAAAAGCCAGTTGACATCAGAAGGCAGGACGGACAGTACCGAGCATTGCGACACGTTACGCTTTCGCCATGAAATTCTGCCGTTGATCTGGAATTGCGCGATCGGATGGTGGGTGTCAGGGCTAGCACAACAAGCGCTGCGTACCGTGAGCGCTGATCCCAGAAGTTCATCCATTCAAGGGGTTCGGATCAAATTTATAAAAAAAAACATTCCTACTCTTATAATCGGCATTCATGTTAATAAGCTCCGGCATCAAAACTGCCACGTTCCAGGCAGCCCTACGCGGCTTTTCTTTGTTGTTTGTTGTCTTTAAATCGTTGGAAATTATAACCCCTAAGTTCTCTTCCTCCTCGATCTAGTCCGACTCCAGGCCTCCCACTTTACAGCTAATGCCCTCACTGCCGGAACTTCCAAATGCATCTTATTGCATTTATCATAATTAAAGGACAACTGCCACAGAGAAGACCACTTTACTAGTCTCTCTCAGCCAATTTTCATTTGATCTGCATTTTTGACACCCCTTTCAATTTCATATTGTCCCAAATTCAAGCACCTTACTTTCTAATCATATCTCAATATCATTCACAAAAATGATAAAAAGTAAAGGGCTCAACACCGACCCTTGTGAAACCTCAATCCCTACTAGCTTCCACTGATATTTTGTACCATTAAGCATTATCCTTTGTTCCCTGTTTTACAGCCAAGCCCCTAACCAGCTAAGAATATTTCCCTCAATGCCATGCAATTTTATGAAGTAGAAGAAATGTTGGCGTGGCATTTTATCAAAAGCTTTAAAAAATATAGATAGACAACATCTTAAAAACTGCCTTTATACCCTGACTAGTGACATGCTCAACAAAATCCAGAAAATTTGTCAAACACAGTGAGCTAGAATCGGTTTTGAACTAGGGTGGTAGTGAGAAATTGCATCGCAAGAAGATCGTGCAGGAGTGAAAAATTTAATTCACAAAAGTTGGAACTGATGAGTCAGTGAGAGATGCTTTAGCAAAGACATACATTCTTACGTAGGCATGGGCATAAACATGACAAAAATGTATTTCTTTATAAAATCTTATGACATTACAGTGAAAACGATAAGTTGCAGAATAGTTACTTCATAAAAGTGTAATGAGTATCAAAAACTTTGTAACACCAATGTTTTGATGCTTCACTTTGCTCTTCCCTTCCGGACCTGTTTAACACATAACAAAGCAAAGTAATTCAACAATAAAAACAACAGCAAATAATTCAGCGAGCATAAACCCCTCAAACAGAAAAGCCATGGACTCCTGCACATCAGCACGTCACCAAATCAAACACAACAGGCACGCCGCTGGCTTCTGTTAAGACGGGGTGAAAGACGGGAAATGCAAATAGCATGTCACTCCTTCTTGCTAAATATCAATGATTATTTCCATGAAAGAAACCTAACTAAGCCTAACCTAAAGAAGCTTTACCTCATCTCATCCTGTCTAACCTAATTGCGTCAGTAGCATTTGTGAGTCACTGATTGTTGCAAACTTCCCACTGCCACTTGCCATGCATTTAAAAAACTCAGCCTAACCTAGAGTAGCCCATATGTTAAACATCATCCCAGCTCACCTAAACCTATTTCTTGACAGTAGCAATTATGACAAAAACATGCCAAAAAACATGCCTACTTTTGGCTGGCTCCAGCTTGCGTTTCGATTCAGTTCATTTGTGTCAGCTAAATGACACCAGACAAAGTTGAAAACACACAAATCAAAACCCTCAAATCACTTTGAACAGCTTATCCTGACTGCCATGGTTAGCCCCTGTCAAAGGCAATAGTGGGTGTGCTCCACGAAGCAATCTCTCTCTTCCAAGCATAACATAATTTATCAATGGACACAAAACCAGTTTTACTGCTTGCCTTTTCCGCTGCAGCAAAGGTATCTATTTAGATTTGGCTATTCGTAATTAATGACTTAACGTTCGAGATGTTGGCCTCACATTTTAAATGAAATGGACTATTTGCGAAAAACCAATATCTAACTCATATTGTGATTGCTATGCAGCCTAGAGTATTTCCGTGTTAAAGATATCGTGCATATCTACAGTACGGTCATTTGCCAGCCAGCAAACCATGGCAACTATGGACAACATTGTTAGAGCAGACGTGAGGGATCCGTTCAACAACTTAAAGGCAAACAAGCAAGAGTATGGAAAAAACAGTTTAATTGCACGTCTTGTGACGTCATAACTTGCCTTATGACCAGAACTCGATGGATTAAAATAAAAAAGTGACTAAATCTGGTCACAAATCGCGTGTTTAAAGCAGGCAAGGTTAGTAATTAATTGCTCCACAGGAGAAACTTACTGGCTGTTTAAGGGCAGACTACTTTCTTCTCGCCCGCGCAAAAATATCCATTTTTCGCATGATGTGCTGGCAGACCGTGTCATCCAACCCGCCCGCGAAATAGAAATATTGATCATGACCACTAGCCTTCAAGATTAAAATGCGAAATAAAGAAGAGGACATGTGCATGAGAAAAAAACACTTTCGAAGGGCGGGATTTCGCTACCAAACACTTTTCAATTAGCTGCGCCAGGTCTGTCCCAAAGCTATCCACGGCACGATGGTGTAACGTGGTGAGGAAGTGAAACTGGAAAGGCTTATATGTATCATTATTGGGCCTCGCCATGATCCAAAGAAACGGCTATCGGGGGAGGGGGGGGGGGGGTTAACAGGGCAAAAAATGGCGGTAGAAATAAGTTCCGTGCTTCAAATCGTCTCCTTTAGGCCCCATGAATTGTCCACTCTTGGATAGATATCGAATATGTTCGGGTGACTGGCAAATCAATTCAATGCACGTATGAGAGATGTGCAAGTTTGTAGTTGGTCCATTTTGAAAAGAAGCTGATCAGTATTTTAAACCATAGATGGTGTCTTTAAAGATCATCGGAAAGGAAGGAAAAAAGAAGTTTCAAAAGGTCCTCGCGGTATAGACGGTCCTGAGCGGAATGCTCACCCCACGGCAATTTTCTGTCTTTCTGTGAAGTGTTCCAGACCTTTCAAATCATTACGGGAGAATTGCAGACAGGTAAATGCATTGTTGGCGCCTAAGTTGTGCATGGGCAATGCAATTGTGAGTAAAATAGATAAGACAGAAATAGATAAGTGCACACCTAATAACAAAGTTTTTTGCTGGATGTAAAGAGTACCTCACTAAAATCAAGCAGCGCACTGCTCGGTGGGGAGATTATCCGTGGTCCATAATTGTCACCGTCACCATGTTCATTCTTAGAGACACATTAGTGTGGGGGAGTGGGTGAACAATGAGCTTTTCGCAAGCAACACTCTGTTCTCGCGCATACCCTGAAATGAATCGATGGAAGCAGCATACTTAATTTGAAGTTGCTGTCAAGCTGAAAACTTTGGCTAACTTACTTGCGAAACAAAAACTTCATTGTTACCACGGAGTTAATCGGTTTTAATTTGCTCGGACGGGAGCTTGGGTTAGAACTTCGTGGTGAGCTTTTTACTAACAAAAAAATGCTCTTGCCCAATTTCTCACTCCGACTAAAGGTTTGAATTTCTGAGACTTTGGAAAATATTTGAAGTTTACATTTCATTTGAAGAACTTTTGCCACATACATGACAAAGTTCGCCCGAATTTTGTGCTTGCCTTGCCATATCCATCAAGATCTTGTTAAGATCTGCCATGTTTTAGACTGGAGATTTTCCGAGCATTCTTATGCAGTCAACACACTTTGCTAAAGCCCCAACTCATTCCAAACTGAAAACTTAAATTATGACCTGACGTGTTGTAATAGTGAAACTACCCTTTACTAGCAATGTCCACATATTTGGTACCTATCATTTTTCACAAAACGTTAGCACTCCCTGACTGGTTTCGGTGAGCCAGTGTTTCCAATAAATCGGTTTTGGATAAAAATAACCAAAAATGAATTAAGTAATCAAGTAAATGAGGCCTGGCACCTTTTCTAATGATTTTTTTTCAGTTTTAGAACAAAAACAGCTGAAACATGCAATACGAATGCATTATATGAAAAATCTGGCACAAGGAGACCTCGTGCCACCAAATGGGAAACCATGACATTCCATACTTTGTTAAAGCCTGTCAATTCAAAGCTGTAATGTGGTATAACATTATGAAATTGGAATACATCTCATTCGGGGATATCATCTTTTCTTTTCTTGATTAATTCATCTTGAAGGATAGAAAGTAAACGAACATTTACATAGCCCAAATTTCGAGTAGCTGTAATTCAGGAAAACCACGTTCCCTAATCTTGGTTCCTTCATTACAAACTGATCAAGAATGAAACATGTGCAGAACATCCTAACTGACTCACCAGGCACTCTGCAGGCCATCCACCCTTCGGTGTTTCGGCAGCGAGTGAAATAACGCGCCGCATCTAGGTGACTGTGTCGCCACATATGTAACGTAGCGCCCAAACGCCAAGAGTTTGAAACATGATATGTGTTATGTTACCTGGACCATTGCCTCTGGTCAAATCCATTTTTTCTTTTGCAATAAACTTGATTTTTGTTTGTGGTTTGCGTCGGGTACTGTTGCACATACATCGCAGGATCATCGAAGTCATTGCTAAACTTATTGTGACGTCATGGCCACAGCTGTCATCTGCTCGCCCCCTAACGGAAATGTAACGTCACCCACTGCAGTTAAAAAGGATTGCCAGCAAAACCGAGGGAAATGGTAGTTTTATTTGATAAGATAGTTTAATATACTATGACGGCGATTAATAGGGCAATTATGAAGACGATGGTACATGCGAGGAGTTTTGCCATTGCGTGAATGGTCCTCCTCTGGTGGACTGGATGGTGATGGATGATGGATGGATGATGGATGGTGATCACTCTCAAGCGAATGGTGAATGAAACAGGTCAACAATCCCGCGTGGTACATCATGGAGGGCGTTACCCGACCACGGGGTAAATGTAGACAGGTTACTCCCGGGGTAAAGGTAAATACGAAGAGGATGCCATCGGGTCGATGGTGAAAGGCAGCTGTGGGCATCTTGCGCGCTGTCACGGGGTGACTCACGAGCAAGAGGTGGGCAAGTTTTTAGTGCGTGTCGCTGAAGGCGCCGCAGGCCACAATAGAAGTTTCGCAGTCAGTCAATGACACATCCTATGCACATGCAACGGATATTTTCGACTTAACAAAGACGTCCGCAAACTTCCTGAACCGCTCAATCATAAACCTTAGGAATTGTTAGTCTGCCCAGACCCAAAAAATCGAGCTGCACATAAAAGATATCTAGCATTGACACGTTTCCAAATGAATTCAAGCTGGGGAACCGCTCAGGCGCAGACGAAGCGTTCGTCTTGCCAGGCTTTAAGCGTCTCAGCTATCTTGGCGTGTCTCGCGAACTACCTGAGCTACCTGAAACTACCTGACTACGTATCCTGAACTACCTGAGACTACTTAAACTACCCGAAACTTATCCCGAACCTCTTCGCCTGGTTGCGAATGCATTGCATACAACCTCGCTTGAGAGCGCACTGGCAGGATCCTCCAAATTCAAGCTGCGAGGTCAGCGTGTGGCCCTCCGCATTGATGGTGTCGAAGACTACGCAGAAACGTTTAACCGTGGTGGGGAAATCAGTGACGAACCACCCATGAAGACCCACCTACGGAAGGATCACGAACCAGTCGTAATGAAGGCGGCGCTTGAGATCCCGTCACCGGACGAGAAAAACGAAACAGGGAGGTGGGCAACGTGGCTCTCCAAGGGACCACGACACCCTGCGTGATCGTTCCATAGATTGGTTCCATCAGAGACGCCGTGCCAAGAGACGCTGCGCCTGACTTCCAAATGCTCGTGACTTCCCAGTAAATCCCTAAAATCGCCGCTTCCCAGTAAATCCCTAAAATCCGCCGCGGAATTTCACGGCCGATTGTGCAGGCTCGGCGGTCGCCTTGCAGTGTGGACGTGCTTGCGCCGGCCTTAGACCGGCTCACCTGCATATAAAAGCAGTGCATACAACAAGAGGGGCCAGCAGTCGCAGCATTTCAATCACTCAGCCAGGTAAGGTACTTCAGCCCAGGTCGGCTTGGCTACTGGTGTTTTTGGGAAGATGTGAGAATGCGGTAGTTTGTGGTGCCGTCATTATTAGTGAGACAGAGCTTACCGAGAAAGGGCGGCAGAGGGTGGAAACACTTGCTGTCAAGCGAACAGGAATCATTTAGTTGAATGTGTGGTTGAGACCTTGAAGCCGTCTGCCACCTGATGTTTGCTTAAAAGGTGACAGAAAACCCCAAATCCATAGAAACCTAAAACGCGACCAGCCTCCGTGGCAAAACTACAAGTTGACCTGTGATTTTCCAGATGCGGAGAGAAGGGGAAGGGGGGATTACGTGGAGTGAGTTCTATAAGTGTGGGCCACAAATGACTAACACGCGCTCGGGTGGCCGGTTGGATGCCTCTCGTTCGGGTGGAGGGAGGGGTCAATTTGACCCCTGAAGTCCTAAAACTAAAAAGCACCAAATTTACAGGGTGTGTTGACATGTATGTAAGCTCGCTTTTATCAAAATTTGAAGTTCCTAGGTCATAAACTTCACGCTAAACATGGTCAAACAAGGTAAAATCCAGACTGGTGTCTAAAGTGCCACCAAACCTTCTCATGCAACCATCATGCGCCTCGATGATTGTTCTAAGCAAAGGATCACCAGTGCCCATTTTAAGGTCAGTGACCTTGTTTGACCTTAAGAAGGACGTTGTGACCAAAATCATGCAGGATTCCTTTGTTTTTTAATTGGAATAAACGTCAAGGATTATGCTGGGCGGTATGTCCTTAAAAACAATGTGTTGACAAGGTTCATTTTAGGTCGGTGACCTAAGCTGACCTTTAACAACTTTATGAAAGGTGCAAGATGCTGTCCATGTTATCATTTAATTGGAAATGAGCACAGGACTACCCCACGCAGCAAGCTCTGAAGTGAAAAAATCGTTTTGACCTCGGTGTGACGGAAAAAGAAGATTCCGGAAAAACCCTCGGGTGTCAAATTGACCCGCACCCCAGCACGTGTCCCTTCATTCCTCTTATGCGTAGTAAAGTTCATTTATACACTGCTGTTCAATACTATAAACAAAAAGTCTTGGTAGAATGCACATGTTTGGGGCCTGTGGGGGGTTATTCAATAGGATTGGGTGCAGCACCCTCGCAATTCTCCTCACAGTAACTAGCCACAGATGAGCATGCGCTTTGCCCGCTTTGCTTCAGTTCACTGCGTAGAGCCCACGAGCTAAGCGATCGCCAACGGGCATGTGGAAACACCAACACCATTACGGGTCAGCAGCTGTTGTGCTTCGCGGTTTGACGAGTGATTTGTGTTGCGGCAGCTATGAAGGTCGTCACGCTCCTGCTCGTGGTCTGCGCCTCCGCGGCCTGGGCGAAGTGCACCTTTTTCTCATTTGGGAAGTTCTGCAGCGGAGGCTTGAACAACAAAGATACACCCATCACCACATATAGGCCGGTAAGTATGCGGAAAAACAGCAGCCGTCAAATGAGCACGTTTGGCACAGATAGACTGAATTGATTTGAGTCTTCGCGTCCTGATAAATGGAATGGAAACACGCCTTAGTTTAGCTAGTCAGGCTAGCAAACGTCACATGCATTTTGATACGCTGCATGCATCGCTATTTCGTTGGACTGGATTGCCTCGAATTCTGGAATCAGAATAGTGCAAAGAAAAAATACGCTAGCAACTGAGTTAGACTGAAACAAACCACAAACATTAGGCAGTGCCAGTTATCTCGTCGTCTCGTACGGTTCAACATGAGTATGAACTGTCAGCTTGGACCGCCGCCAGGCGCGTCCTTTCCCTTCACTTGGTGTAGCGTGGCATAGTGTGCAATACACAATAACCAGTGCATGATGAAAAGTGGCTTGCTCTTGTTTTAATTCTATTTCTTTTGCAGGGAGAGGACGGCTCGCCGCTTGCAGGCAGCATCGGACATGCGGCTATGCCCAACGTGCTAAGCATTATCAACTCGTCGCATGTTGGTGGGGGCCGATGATTTTGATCGAGCCATGGAGTGGGCGCAATTTTCGGACTTGTTCTGTAGTTGGGTTTTTGCAACCTTTTCAATAACTGCCTGAAGTTAAAATAAAAATACAGTGTCTACGAAGTGAGCTGTGTAAACGATGGCCGAAATATAAATCATGGCGTGATATTGGAGCAAACGCCTGAATGGTCTCTGAACACTATCGAGGGTCTCAACCCTTTTTCAGTCGCCATATCGATAAATTTGCAATATACGACCATGCCATATATTTTGTAATTCCATCGAAACCCACCAGAGACAAAAACAAAAACATTCAGATCAGCGTAACAACACAGACGTGTTTGGTCATAACATAGCACAGCATAACGACGCATATGCATAAGAACAACAGGACGACGTACCTCAGCAGATTTACCCATTCCACAGTAAAACGACGTGTCTCCATCGACATACTCCGGAGACGCGTCTCAACACAACGGCGTGCCGTCGGAACACAGGATGGCGGGAAGACGCACTCCACAGCTGAATGACGCATTCGATAGCAGAGCAATAAACCCCACAGCAAAACAACGCACTCCATGGTAGAGTGGCGTATCTCCATTGACGTACGCTGGCGAAAAAAAACTAAAACTTCCAAATTAGCATTCCAAACATACTTGTGTAGCCATCACACAGCTCAACAGAACGGCTCATCTCAATCGGAACGATAGAACATATTCCACAGCAGAACGACGCATCCCCCAGCAGTATGACGCATCCCTTTGGACATACGCACGGGATCAGGTTTCCAAATCAGTCACAACACAAACTCGCGTCAACTATCAACAACGCTTCAGCGCCGCACGCGCACACCGGACCTGCGTGTCATCACCACCGATCGGCAAGCTCCTTTGCGTCCCCTCCCCCGTTCACGCCCCACCTTGTTGCTAGAGCCCAGTACGACCTGGGAACAACACCGCAATCGCGCACATGCAGCAAGAAGTGTTGCAGACGGGTGGTGGATGGCGCTTGACCAGGCCCAGTGGTTGAGCAAAGAATGTGTATGACATCGCTCGCAGCAGAACGACCGCCACTGTATCCTGCATCTCCGCCACCGTCATCTCCTCCGGCTCCAAGGTAAAGCGGCTTCTTGCCACGCCACTGGTCTCGGCTGCCGGCTGTTGTCGTCGACAGCTGGGAATAGGTCAGGTCACGGCACCGGATGTCCGCAGAAACCGCATCTAACGTAAGCCCAACAGCAACTTGTTCAAAGCAGGATGCAAATGTTCTTTCAACCCAGCTCCAGCTTAGACATGAGCAGCTACAAGGTTCTATTCACGATTGAACGCTTGCCGTGGCGGTCCTGGGACAGCGGTGCCAGGAGGACAAGGTGTTAGCCAGGGGCAAGGCATACATTACAAAACGTGGTATATATGTCACTCCCGTCACCAAGAGCGGGGAGCGGACGACTCGCACTGGATGCCAGGAGGATCCTCTCCCCCCCCCCCCCCTGGCAGGCACACCAGCTTCATGTC
>NW_023596448.1:30145335-30166187 GCF_011947565.3 Pollicipes pollicipes
GGCTCGGGTAGCGTGTTGGCCAGAAAACGTTCATCCGACACAATGACTTATAGGCGCACGCCAAGACATTTACTGTGCATGTTCGACAGCACATTTATTTTCCTATCTTGTCTTAGTGCAAGAGTGTTTTTTAATGACGCCATTTATTTTTCCCGGTCGATGCCCCAACGGTCTTTGCACTCTGTCTTGGCACACCTGCTGTTTCCAGGATAACGGAAGGCATTAACAACTATTTGATGCTTGCACGCGCGGATGCGACCGTTCTTAGACAATCACGATGACCTGCCGATTGTTTTAACGGCTGGCCGGCAGCGTGCTGGCAAGGTCACGGTCGTCTGGCAAAAATTACTTCATGGTCCAATCAAATGCTTCAACTCTGTACATTCGTTGCCAATGCACTTCAGGTGTCAGGTGCCGGCGCAACGGCTTTATTTGACATCGATTTTTCCCGGTCGGTGCCGTAACGGCATGCGCAGTCGGTCCCGACCAAGGAGCTGTTGCTAGAATTACTAAAGGCATTAAAAATGCAATTTCCCGTGCATGGCGAGTGTCGTCATGCTTTCGCAATGTTTTTTGTTGGAAGCAATACCAGACGGCATTATAATTCCGGGATCGGAGGACAAGACCTTGTTGCGTTATTTCGGTCGCCTGCCGACTGTAGCCAGAACTCGCCACGCGGTCGCCCCGATTACACTCACCCGGAGGCGGTCGCCCCGATTACACTCACCCGGAGGTGGTCGCCCCGATTACACTCACCCGGAGGTGGTCGCCCCGATTACACTCACCCGGAGGTGGTCGCCCCGATTACACTCACCCGGAGGCGGTCGCCCCGATTACACTCACCCGGAGGCGGTCGCCCCGATTACACTCACCCGGAGGCGGTCGCCCCGATTACACTCACTCGGAGGTGGTCGCCCCGATTACACTCACCCGGAGGCGGTCGCCCCGATTACACTCACTCGGAGGTGGTCGCCCCGATTACACTCACTATGTCTTGGCCTACTCATAGGCGCAGGCCAAGACAACCACCATGCATGTTTATTAGCACCGTTCTTAAGCTATCAGGTGCAAGTACAACAGCGTTATTTGATGACGTCATCAATTTTGCGCGGTCGATGCCCTAACGGCGTACTCACTCCGTGTTCAGAACGGGCGGTTTTTAGAATTCTGTAAGGCAGGAGTAACAACTTTCATGCGTGCACAGCGGGCGTGACGATGTAAAAATGTTGTTGTGGGAGCACTACCACAAGCCAGAATAAATTCCAGATCGGACGAAGTGAATCTGTTCCGTTGTCACGCCCTATTGCCGACTGTGGCAAAAAAAAAATTGGCGCACACGGACACAACTTTGGTATATATTCGTCAGCATTAATCTTCAGCTATCAGGTGACAGTGCAACAGCTTTCTTTGATGAAGACAATGATTATTCCCGGTCATACACCAACAGAGTGTGCAGTGAGCTCCGCACTGGCGAAAAGTCAGTATCGAGAATTGCGGAAGGCAAAATTAAGTACTTTCATGGGTGCAGTGCGAGTGTGACCGTTTTGAGCAATGTCGTTTATGACCATGTGTCTATATCGACGATAAAACGTCAGTATCAATAACCAATCGGACGATTTGACTTTTTGTGATATGAAGGTGCGTTGTCGGCTTTCGCGACACCGTGCCAAGAACAGTTTGACCAGATTACAGTCAACCGACATCTTCAGCTATCAAGTGCCAGTGCAACGGTGTTGTTTGAGACGTCATTGATTTCTCACCATCGATGCACCAACGGCTGAGGCTGATGTACCCCGTGGTGGCGACACGCCTTTTTCCAGAATTACAGAAGATAGTGCAAAATGACTCCCAATAAAATGTGATATATTGATATCCGCCTCTATCTTTAGGCTTGCGTTAGAACATGACAAGTTAGTGATGTCGGCAAACTGACTCCCAATGATAAAAAATGACTCCCAATAAAATGTGATATATTGATACCTGCCTCTATCTTTAGGTTTGCGTTTGAACATGACAAGGTAGCGATGTCGGCAAACTGGAAGGAACACTAGCACCCATGCTGCAGGAGTTGTTAGAGGTAATTTGCTACTTCACTACGATTTTGCCAACCTTTGGAGCCTATTGATGTATTACAGCATGTAATTAATCCATTGCATACCATCATACTAACAATTTATTTAGGCAACAGGGACACGTCAGCACAGCCCGTCAATGCACACGCTTTGTATAAGCTTGCATGATGAGAGTTTTGCAAAATTGTTTTTTCACTTAAGAATTTCGAAAATATGCGTACACAGTGAGTGCGATCATGCTTGACAAATGACCTTGAAGGAACACTGTAAACGCCATATTGCATCTAGACCGAAGGATATGGCGTTTTTGTATTATGTCGGTGCATTCCGACAATCGCCACAGCCGGCCACTAAAGTTTTGCTCAAGATTGCTCCCACCGGGCAGAAGTCCTTACAGGTGCATGCCAAGGAATTCACCGTGTATATTTTCGTTACCATTGTTCTTGACCTATCCTGTAAATGTGCACAGCTATATTTGACGTGGTCATTGATTTTTTCCAGGCCGATACCTCAACGGGCATGTGCAATCCGTGCCAGCCAACGGGATGTGTATATAATTACAAACGCGAATGAGAAATATTATTACGCGTGCACGGCTGCTCCATCATGATTCCACAATGCCATTTTTGGATCACTATCAAGCACAAGTGTCAGTCCTCAATCGAAAGACATAACTATTTTTGCGTTATCATGGTGCATTGCTGGCTGATGCGGCAGAGTTGCGATAGCATTTTGGCCGGGTTACGGTCTTACCAAAAATTATTTCAAGCACAAACCAAAACACCGCTGTGTGTGTTTGTTAGCAATGTTGTTCACCTATCAGGTGCCAGTGCAACATGGTTCTTAGTTAAAGAGAATGTTCCACGTTTACATGGGGGTTTGAACTGAAAAAAGCCATCTTGAGGATATTTTGGTGCAGTTCACGACCGTGCCCTTTTTAAGACCCAAGATTTTCTGGTTCCTGAGATATACGCCCGCAAAAGTGCGAACAAGTTTATTGGGAGACTACTTCGCATTGGTGTCGTCATAGAACGGTCATACGATTGCCGTTACATTACAGCTTGTTTTCTGCTTGAAGTCAAAACAGCATGGCCGCTCATACATTCGCAAGAGCGATGATGCGGCAAGTATGACACAATCTGCGGAAGGTGATCAGCTGCTAGTAAGATTTCGATGCCGAATGCGTGTCGCGAACGCAAGTGTGGGTACTTTCGTGGTGTACGGCACTCGTCGCCAACGAAACTCCCTCAGGAATGTAATAAAAGATACGGGACGGGAAATTTGCCTTTTTCTCCTGCTGGCGTTTTTTTCTTCTTCTTCTACTGACGTACTTCTTACAGACAGCTCGGTTGGCGCCCTGTGCACCGGAGCAAAGAACCTTGTACCGGTTTATGGTTTAGCAAAGCATTATAGAATTAGGAGAATGCTACAGTAGTTTTGTATACAAATTTTATGAACTATTTAACGCATATGCAGAACAAATTTGGATTTTGAACAAAAAAACTGAGTCCTGCAAGTACAGACACTTAAGTTTTATAAGCTGTTATCTCACAGGCTTGACATAGAGTAGTCAACTAATGTAGCATCTAGTGTAACGGCACGGGTCAGCGCTGTCATCGTGGTACTATCTCAGTGCTATACTATGGCACAGTAAAATGAACAATGATGGTTTTGTAATGTGATCACTGCTGCTTTCATAATAACTTTCATCATGAAGAGATGGGTCAAGCATGCCTTCTTGTATTACCTCCGCATCTGGCATATGAGTGACCAACAACACATGATACAAGGTTTAAATCACTTTCATCACTGCATACAACCAATAAGTGACATCACTTGTTCAGTCTGTTTTCGGAATCCACGACACATAGATGACAAAAGGCCAACACATCTGCTGCCACAGCCATGCAACATGTTGCAGCAATTAGACTGCTTCACTCAAAAATATCGTTCATGCAAGTAATAATACATGTATAACAAGAAAATATTACATGTAGTAAAATGTCACTGCGAACCTGCCGACTTTGCACCATGTTGGAGACATGGCAAGTGCTTGTAGTTATGGTTAGATGGGCAACATGCGAAGAAGTGATGGAGCCGTCTCCGGACAATGGTGACTCACAAGCAATGCTCGCCTAAATACAAAATTTGTTTAGACAGTCGTACGTGTACCCATAATAATTTCATCATCATCATCACTGTATTACTAAAGGAACAATGCTGCACTTAACATAGTCAAAATTCCGCATTTCGCAAAAATGAACACGTGCTGAGAGAAAAAAGAACGCAAAACTCCCATAGGGTTAGCACGGCGACGCCAATTTCGAGATTCCGGCCGACGGCCCGACGCGCCCTCGCGTTCCGGGCCGTATCTCGGTAACCAACGGTCGCAGCGACATGCAACTTGCACGTTGCGATAGAGCACGGAATGAGCGATCGCAACCGGGTGTTTTTTTGTGCCACGTCACACGTGGCACGTGCACACTCGTTGACAAGATGAAATGGGCCGTTTTTTGACGCGGTTTTACGTTCACCGTTATATCTCGGTGTAAAAAGAAGGTAGAGGCATACATTTTGTTTATCAACATTCACAATCAACGCAGCTACATTTTTCGTGCGCATTGCAAGCTTCTACAACGCCCCATTGCGCTGGAACTTGCGGGGCAAATTGCGGAATGCGAGGTTTTAAAAACCAGTGCCGAATACAAGCCGCCACCGTCAAAACGATGCGTGATCTAGCGTTGAAAACTACATCATCGTGTCGGCCGATTCGTTCCGTCCCTGATGGACCCTTTTGTCGACCGCATTAAAAAAAAAATGTTGCTCGCAAATAAGCCTAGACTGAGGGGTTACCAGATGGCTTTTTCGCCACGACGGCGGCAAGTTGCTGCCCTAGCTCCCAGCGTACGTCCAAGGTGTTAAGGGTTAAAATGGCCCTTCGCGCGACCGGCTTTCGACTTTGTTCATTTAGCCAGCCTTGGAGCATTCTAGCGTCCCTTCAGCGTATATTTCTTCGTACATGCGTTTCTAGGCAACCCATGTAAACAACGTGAGCAATAGTGCTGACAGATTCCGGTGGATTCGTGAAATTTCAACACATTTCCGGCGCACAAGCGACGTATTGAAAACGCGTTTCTATAAACTCGGTTCGACTTCGGCGTCGCAGCATTACTGTGGGGCACGGGGATACCGGCGTTTTGTGTGGGTCTTTCGTTGGTTTTAGTTGTGCTGCTATTAACTTATCATCCCTGCGTGGGGCGGGCCTTGCAATCTGATTATCCTCGCAGGTAAATTTTGGGTGTAATCGGCTGGATTGTGCCTGGTTTAAAACAGTTATTGTCTGTCATAACATTTTTATTGGCCATGTGTATAACCGCACCGGATGGTAAGTGCATACACAGTGGTTTTCTTTATGCTATGTGGTACATGATATTGTAATATACAGTAGTGTTCCTTTTTCTTAAAATATTGCTGTTTTGATGGAAAATTGACTGTTTTAATCAATCTGCTAGTGAATTTAGTAAAGAAGTGTACAAAGATCAGTGGTAGGAAGTGATAAATAGGTTTACTAACTGAAGCCATCATAACACAAAATTTATGCATCCAGTCAGAAAAAATAATCTGCTTCTCTGGATACCTACAAGACATCTGTGCTTGGATCTTCATGCTGGAATGTGAAACTCTGGGCATGCCAAATCACATTGAATTTTCTAATTATTGGTGTGTAAAGAGATTTTTCGGCATATGTGTACCTGAAACTGCCTTTGTGACATCATGATTCCTTGAAACATTGGCTCTCTTACCATTGGAGTTGGTAGCACCCGTGTGCCAAACTATGAGACCTTAGATTAGAGGGTATGTGCTGAATTGTTCCCAAGACATCACTGCTTTGTTGTACATGGTCTACCCTACCCCAGACAGCCAAATGGGTTTCCAAAACTGGGTTTCCGCTAAGCTGGTGTAACGCCGTGCGTCTACGGATTCCACGTGCCAACTCTCCGGCCCAGATTTCTGCCAACATCGCGCTGTACCATTCTGATACAGACCGTGAACGCGTGGACCGGAGCAGCGAATGCCAGATCTGCTCCTGCTGCCACCTGCTGACCGACAGCCAGCGTCATCTACCAGCTGTAACCTGCAGCACTGACAGCCATCGCCGCCTACCTGCCTTTCCCACAGTGCGCGGAGCGCGGCCCGGGTGGCCGAGCAGTTGGGCGCCGCTTGGGAGCCGTGGGAAGCGGTGCACCGCGCGGCCCAGAGGCCTCTGGGTCGCGCGGTGCGCGGTGCCAGCCAGCGTCATCTACCAGCTGTAACCTGCAGCACTGACAGCCATCGCCGCCTACCTGCTTTTCCCACAGTGCGCGGAGCGCGGCCCGGGTGGCCGAGCAGTTGGGCGCCGCTTGGGAGCCGTGGGGAGCGGTGCACCCGCGCGGCCCAGAGGCCTCTGGGTCGCCGTCCCCGGTGCCAGCACCCAGCTCCCTGCCTGCATGGGAACAAGACTACGGCCCCAGGCGTCGTCATCAGCGAACATGAACCGCCCTCAGACGCAGAGAGAGGAATTACGATGAACCCGTGAAAGTTCCAGTTCGCTCGGCAGTCGCTTGACTGCAGCGGTTGTCGGATCTCTGACCAGGGCCACACGATCGACGACGGCAAGCTGCAGGCGGTCTCAGAGCTCCCGCGTCCAGAGAACTTAACTGACTTGAGGTCGTTCTTGAGACTCTCCAATCAGCTGGCGGGCTTCTCAGCAGACATCACCAGCGCGGCCCAGCCTCTCCGAAACCTGCTGAAGCTGCACACTGTCTGTAGATGGGCCTAGCAATACGAGGAGGCGTTTCAGGACGTTAAAGGCGCGCTGGTGGCGTCACCCGTGCTGGCGTTCTTTGACTCGCGGCTGACACCATGCTCCGGACGGACTCTCCACCAACCCACGGGCTGGGTTTTGTCTTGTAGCAGCGCCACGGAGAGACGTGGAATTTAGCCCAGTGTAGCTTTTGCTTTTTCAGAGACAACGAGTCACGCCATGCAGTGGTGGAGCAGGAAGGTCTGGCCTGTCCGTGGGCCCTCCGAAAGTGCGATATCTTTTTGGCCGGCCTGCCACACTTCGACCCATCGTGGATCATCGGCCACTCGTCCTGATCCTGAATTCGGGGAGGCTGTCTGCGATCGACAGCCCTCGTCTCCAGCGGATGCGGGAAATGATGTTGAACTACAGCTTCACTGCCCTGTGGCAGACAGACACCTCGCATTGTATTCCGGACGCCCTGTCGCGCTCCCCGTCTGCGATCCCGCGCCGGGAGATGACAGTGATGGACAGATAACAGGTAGGAAATGAATGCAGGCGTAGCTGGCTAAGCTGACCAAACATCTGCCATCTGGCGATGCAGGAGGCAGACGCATTTCCAGTGGCGCCGCCTGTGATGCTGATATCGCCGCCTACGCGTCATGGCCTACAGTGGTATCCACGCCGACAACCTACCCCAAAAACTTTAGGTCTTTCCAGATTTTGGCCACTTGAGTTTATCTCCTCGATTTGGAACTAAACACAAACTTCCAAAATATTTCGTAGAGTTGCAATTGTTTTGCTGCTGAGGAATGACTTCCCATTTCAAGTGAATGGGAGCTACCTTTTGTGGAAAGCCTACTCTGGGGCGTAGGTCACAGATGATAATTTAAGTAATTGATCATCGATGATTACCGCTGTCGCTGGCCAAGTTGTATAACCACCATAGGCACGATTATGCAACCAATGCACTTGCCACTGTTTGGGAAAACATGCGTTAACCTTCATCGGCGCCCCCCCCCCCCCCCACTCTGTGTTTTTTATGCGACTGCACATTGCAGCCAATTGTTGTATATCTCAGTCCAGGCGTGTTCCTTTGAGAGGCTTGCCGAACATTTGCGGACTGCCTTAACATATGCAGGAGTTATTATGACAAAATACTGGTTGTCTTTAGGTTACTCATCAGAACAAAAGTAGCATGATATCAAAAGCGATGTGTTTAAATTTGTATTACCACTATACGATAACTCCTCTGGATTTGTTTGGTCTAGTATTTTCTGTTTGTCTGTTAACATTGAGGGGGCTCAGAAGGCTACCGATTATGAGATTGTTTCGGTTGTACGAGATCTGTAATCCAAAAGCCAGATGCGGTTATCGAAAGATGTTTTGTTTCCTGATATAATGTTCAGCTGCCTGCTCGACTTTCGACCCAAGTCATCCTTTAGAATGCTGCTGGTATTCACACAAAGCATAAGGATGAAGGAAATAAAACAAGAATATCACGTTGACTGGTGACCACGAGCATAGGCGCAGGAATGTTTCAAGAAGTAGGGGGGGGGGGGGCAAGCTCAGGGTGTACTTCAGGAACTTTTTCTGGAAAGCGAGCCCGATGACCGAAGGGGGGGGGGGGTGTAGGGATGGACGTTGTTACCGCTCTTTACTCAAATGTCACGGCTGCTATGCTAGATATGCATCTAGAGCTGTTTCTCACAGTTGCACAATCTTGCATGTTCGACTCATCCGTCATTTGGCAAATAACGTTATCCAGCTTCCCTAGATTATTCGTCCATTTTAACATTGTCTTTCCTGGGAACACGAAATTCCACCAGCGGGTAGGCATTTTGGGTCATTGAGGAAGCGTTTGCCTGCGCAGTGTAGATGCCAAAATACGGACTGGATATAGGCTGGTGAAAATTTTGAAAATGGATCCATGACTGACAGTGCGACAGATTTTTCATGCGCCTTCATTTCGCTGGCTGCTTTTCAAGAGATAAGACTTGTCTTAGCACTTTAGGCGGAAACAAATTCGGGAGCTTGAAACTGCTAGAAACAATGACAAAAGCCATAATACTGGAGGTTCTCTTTTAAGAATCAAGCCACATAATAAGGCCCATCTGCCATATATTCCTTATCTGGGCCCTGCTCCTGTCCGCCGTCGGTGGCCACTGCCCTGGCCCGGATGCCTCCCGCATGACTGATTCCGAACTGATCGTATGGCTGCTTTGTTGCATACTTTCGGATCAGCGTTACTACTACATGGTGTATGAAACATGTGCTGAACACCTGCGACAGTATCTTTTTCCGAATTATCTTCCCTCACGCCACACCATCGCAGAAAAATAGCCTCCGGGAAGCTGTCTACCTTAGGTATGAATTGGTCCAACAAACACTTCACTGCTCATTATGCAGCATGTACGACTTGATCTGCTTTTGTGTGTAGGCAGGGGAGTATCCAGAGCCTTGCCAAGGAGGAACACAAGGTTGACGAAAGCCCATCTTATGGTGGTCTCCCCCCCAAAAAAAAGAACCCGGATATAGCTTACTCGTTAACAAGTGAGCGGTTTTCTTCGTTTTATTGTTATTCTTGCCTTGTAGCCAAAACAGAAACCAAGAGCTACCGTGAGCTCAATTCTGTTTGTATTTTGAGGCCAATAAACTGCAGAAATCAATTACTGAACGACTGAATGGAATAAATCACCGGCGCTCTTAATTTACAACGGTTAGTCGACTCTTTCTAAACCGATAGAATTCAGCATTTTTGTCAAAATTTTTTATCTGGGTTCTATAGACATTGAGGACATTGTGAATGTAGGTTGTAGATCGATACGTCTGAACCAACTTTGAGGATGAAAGCTTGATTGCAGATCGAGTGATCAACAATGTGTTTTAACATGGCCAAGCCATGTTCGCCTGCAAATGTTCACCATTCAATCAGAATCGATTAGTGATGCAATTTATGTAACGTGCTTTTTAACATGCACGCTCGCAAATCGTAGCAACAAAAACCTCGACACCAAGCGTTGCAGTTTCCATAGTCCGCGGAGCGTTAGCCCAGTAGCTACATTTATGTGTTTGTAGCTTATCGCAATAAAAGTGTTATTGCGATGGATCTGGAATATTTGGCTCCAGGTCACAACTAAGACGGTTCCAAATTTCGTTGGTGACTGAAGACACTTTCACCCCCGGTAACCACCAGTTGGATAGCACTTGATCTTGGCGGATTTTTTGTACTGGCTTTGCAGAAAGTTAGGCTAAATAAATTTCTATTCAGCTAAACTGGAACAACAAAGACGGAACTTCGCACTACCTGAATGATTTTTGTCTTGTGACATGTATTATGCTGCGTATTAAATCGCAGCCCCCGATATCATGAGGCGGACGATATTATCCTTAACGCATGTTGAGCTTACAACGCGATGTAAAAAGTACAATACCGGTTGTGCACATCGCCCCGTTCAGCTGCCTTCGTCTCATAGTCCAGACATATGTGTCTATGAATTTGCGCCCACCACCGTGCCACACCGCCCGCCCTTATCCGAGGTTCGGACTGCATGCCCCTTCTGGTTTCACCCCCTCCGCGGGGGGCCTCCTTTGTACTGGCCACGCGACTGAAAACGACCAACTCCAACAGCCAACACAACACATCTCGAACTACTAGAATGACTAAATCGACAGCGAATCGGATAAGTATTGCTGGAACGAAACCCAGTCATGGAGGCATGGGCCACCCCCCCCCCGTCCCCCCGTCCCCCCCCGTCCCCTAAGTCCCAAACGGGCTCGGGACAGACGATTAGGGGCCAGATCGAGGACCAGCTGGGCTGTCCGGAGATAGTATCAAAGCCGTCAAGTGCCGGACAGTGTGCGTCAGGGTCCACAGCACCTAAAAGCAGATGCTGTGCCGGAAAGGGCCCGAACTTGCCCGATAAACTTTTCTGAACAGCTGGATATGAAGAAGTGACAACGGCACCCAGTGATCCCAGGCGGTCACCCATCCAAGTACTAACCGGGCCCCATGCCGCCTAACTTCAGTGATCGGACGGGAACTGGTATTTTCAGCATGGTATGGTCGTTGCCGTGCGACAGCGTTGCCAGTGGCCGCGCGAATTCGGCCGCGATCAGCGCATGGCGACCGGCGTGCACTGTGCAGATATTTGTTCGTACATGCGTTGCCAGACAACCAATGTCAACAACGTGAGCAGAAATGCTGGCAGATTCTGGTTGGTTCGTCATGTTTCGCGACATTTCCGGCGCACAAGTGATGTATGGAAAAGCGGGCTTCTAAGCCTTGCAGTCTGATCGAGGCTATCTACCAGGGCTATCAAGGCTAGTCTGATCATGCGCACAGAGGAAGTTTGCGGCGCTATTGGCTGGATTGGATCTGGTTTTACACAGTTGTTGTGTTTCATAGCATTTGTATTGGCCATGTGTATAACCATACGGAAATAAAAAGCTCACACACAGCAGTTTTCCTCATGCTTTATGACACATTCCATTGCAATGTACAGTAGAGTACCTCATTCTTACTATACTGCCTTCTGGATGGGTAACTAACTATTCTAATCAATCCGCTAGTGAATTTAGCAAAGAAGTGTGCATATGTCAGTGGTAAGAAGCGATACATAGGTTTATAAACTGAAGTTATTATAACGCAAAATGTCTGCATCAAGTCGGACAAAAATCTGCTGCTGCACCAGACACCTACCAGACATCTGTGTCTGGATGCTCACACTTGTGTTGAAACTCTGGCCAGGTCAAATTGTACTGAACTGTCAAATTATTGGTGTGTAAAGAGATGCTATTGGCATATGTCTGCCTGAAACTGCCTTTGTGACATGATTCCTTTCAAAATTGGCTCTCTTACCACTTGAGTGGAGTTGGTGGCACCTGCGTACTAAACGGTGAGCTCTTGGATTCAAAGAGTACGTGCTAAAATTATTCCCACGATGTCACTGCTATGCCGGATCCCCTAGGCGAGATGCAGGCGTCCATTCTTCAGGATGTGGAAGATCACCCTGAGCATGGCCCAGCTTGGGACAAGGCGCGCTGTCGGCGTTCATGACGGACTGATGCGCCGCCACGTTTACCGTTCACCTCTGTCAGAGCCAGCTCGACGCACAGCGTGAACAAGGTTAGCGGAAAAATGTGACCACCATCCCTGTCATCCGTCCAGAGAGGCGAAAGGCCAGTCCACTTCGTGGCCGGCGGCGTTTGCTCGCTGGCTGTCCTCCAAAGACCCGAAGAAGCGATCACCCGTGCCAGCGGCACCTGGGCGTCGTCGTGCCGCAGCGCCGCACAGCCTGTAGGACTGCGTCGACCAAAATCGAAGGCTGGCGCGCCGAGCGTGTCACGTCAAGCCGACGTCATGGAACGGCAAGTTGGGTAGTTAAACGGACAACACCCCATACAAACGTGCGCATGCAGATTGTTTTCTCTCATTGTAGTGTTGTGATCATCGCATGTTCACCAGATGCCTTGTCGGAAACATCCGGGCCTTTCCGTAATTTCCTATAGCTACAGGCTGAGGCTTAGTGGGGCTTTACTGTACACACACGTGATTTGTTCACACAGGACGTGCGACATGACAGTTCATGCAGCGTCATCGTCTGTCCGATTTCTTATCAATACATGCCACTCCCCAGTGGCTCCGTGCCCTGGTTGCCGAGATGTGGCACAAAGCGTGTAAAACCGTGGAAAAGATCAAAAGCCATCTCCCTGGCTCTTGTGTTCCCAACACGTGTAACGCACGACCCCGCACTTGTGACACCATGAAATTTCCCGTTCAGTGTCCTATCGCAGCATGCCAGTCCGGTGTTACTATGTACCATAAGAGTGGAAATCCCGCGTAAAGCGTGAAAATGGCCGGAATCGGCAAAATAGAGCTTCGCAACTAACGTGCACGTGTCACGTGACACGTGCAGCATGACATCGTTCACGTTTGATTGATTGCCCGTTAGATCACCTATCGAAGCATGCCAGTCTCTACGTTTCTGGAAATATCACGAAAGCGTGTAAGCCCCTCGAAAGGGCAAAATCGTGTAAATCCATGGTTTAACACATGGGCGCTATGACATGTGGCACGTGTCACCACAATCATCATCTGGCTCCTGATTAAGCGCGCCAGTCCCGGGTGTGTTCGTACTATACGTGCCGAAATGTGACACAAAACGTGCAAACCCGTGGGAGAGAGCAAAGTTCATCTGTGATCCCGTGCCGCGTGATACGTGTGACCGTACCATTGCGATGCACAAACCTGCGATGCGACCAAAAGTGTAGTCGCGTCAACTGTGAATGTGCGGAAACAAAATCCACGCCTGTATGCGCACTGCGAACACATCACAATTCGCAGCGCGCCGTCCACCACCACGCGCCAGCCAACAATTCGCCCCCTCGCCACTCTTCCCACGGCCCATGGCCGGGCAGACTGGGCAACGCGGAATGTTCGTTATTCAATACGAAGGCTGGCTAAATGAACAAAGTCGAAAGCCCGCCGCGCGAAAGGCCATGTTAAACCTTAACGCCTAGTGCGTACACCGGGAGCCGGGCTAGCAACTTGCCGCCATCACAGCAAAAATGCCGTCATGCAACCCCTTAGTCCATGCTCAATTGCGAGCGACTTTTCTGAAAATAAGATCAAGAAAAGGATGCATAAGAGACAGGACGAATCGGCCAGCACGCTGATGTAGGTTTCGACGTTAGATCACGCATAGTTTTGACGGTAGCGGCTTGTATTCGGAGCCGATTTTTAAAACTTTGCATCCTGCAATTTGTCCCGCAAGTTGCAGCGCAGCGGTGCGGTGTAGACACAATGCACACTGAAAATGTGGCCGCTTCATTTGTGAATGTTGGGAAGTCTTCGCATGTTGTGCGTGGCGAGATATAACGGTAAACGTAAAAACGCGTAAAAAACGGTCGATTTCAACTTGTCAACGAGTGTGCACGTACCACGTGTGACGTGGCGCAAAAAAAACTCACCGGATTGCGATGGCCTATTCTGTGCTCTATCGTACCGTGCTGCGACTGCACCGTTTTACGTCGCTGCGACCCTTGGTTGCCGAGATACGGCTCCGGGAAGCCGAGGATTTCTGGCTGTTGGCCGGAATCGCAAAATTGGCGCCACCCCTGGTAACCCTATGGGATTTTTGCGTTTTTTTTATTTGTTCGGCACGTGCTCATTTTTCCGAAATGCGAAAATTTGACGCGACACATAAAAGTGCAGCCGGCGAATCTCGGTCGAGTGCGAATTTCCTCGAAAAATTATTTGCCGTCGAGCCTGCAGATGACGCAACGGACACACACACACACACACACACACACACACACACACACACACACACACACACACACACACACACACACACACACACACACACACACACACACACACACACACACACACACACACACACACACACACACACACACACACACACACACACACACACACACACACACACACACACACACACACACACACACACACACACACACACACACACACACACACACACACACACACACGCACACAGTCTTTCACCTGTGTGGCGCCAAATACATAAAACTCAGCCAGTAATAAGGACGTGTGCTCCAGGCGCCTCACAAACTCACCACAGCCGCTCTCGGTGGTGCTATTTTCGCCGAAACGCCAATCACCAGAACCTGCTGTTTCTGGAACCCGCGTAGCCGTCCCCGTTACAACGGTGAGCAGTACCACCCCAGCACCCTCCGCCGGCTGTGCTGATTGGCATACCCGAACCAGGGCGGGCAGCGGGGCGTGAATCAAGCAGCTCCGGACTCTCGGAACTGAGACTGCTGTCAGGGAGCGGTGCTACCTGGATTGGTCCGCGCAGCCGGGAGCGGTCCGCAGGCCGGCCAGCCGGTCTACGTGCCATGCCACGTGCGTGCGTAGAAATGTGCCCAAAAATGCAGCCAAAGTCGCTGTTAACGTCGATTATTTTCATGCATCGTCGTGGCGCTAGCACTAAGCCTCGATGAAAAGTGAGGGAGGGCATGGGCTATCGCCTTAGCGTCTCTACACCAGCACTGAATGCAGGGGCGCAGCCAGGATTTTCTTAGGAGTGGGACCTCGGGCATCACAATGATTTTTAACTTTCTGTCGGAATTCATCTAAGGTGAAAAACGAAAACATCCGCGATTAACGGAAGGGGCCAGCCCCCCGCCCCTCTTGGCTAAGCTCCTGGCTAAATGAACTCATAGATCGCAATCACATGCAATGTTTAGGCTTTCCCATGACGACTAAGCCATTACAACACAACGGTGAAGGTCACAAAATGCCCCCACCTGCCACCCCCTGTCCCTAACCCCACAAAAAGCTGAAAGTGGTATTTTGTGATCACAGCAATTTTTCATATCTGCAGCTGTGGCATCCAGCAGGGTACACAGGGTCCACAGGGTCCACTGGTCCGACAGGAGGAGGGAGGGGGGCGAGCCGCAGTCAGAGGAGCACGAGACCTGTCACGCACGGGTCAGAGGTCATTTGCGGTCGGGTGTTTGGACGCTCGGCTCGGTCTGCATTGTCTGCTCTCAGAGTAGTCAATTACTCACTGGCACGAAGCGAGGGTACCATGGCGATGTGTACGATATTTGACCACGCTCTTGTTTTCCGCTGAACTCATTGAAAACCGGTGAAATTCTCATAGCGAGCGCCATGAAGTCATAAGATAAGCACCGAACTAGCTCTAAAAAGCCCATCATAACAAATTATTTTCAAGACACCATAATAAGTCGTCCAAAAAACGTTAATGTATGACTTCGCTTTACCTCTAGTAGGTTCAGTGTTGCCCGGAGAAGAACACATGTCAACCCCTTTGAGGAAAGTGACGTAGAGTTCCCGGCTGTTTACGCTCGGCTGCCGGAGCGCACACCGCCCCAATAATAAACACAGCTAATGTGACGTAAAACATCTTGCAGTCCATGCCAGGACAGATCCGGCCCGTAGCAGCCAGGACGGATCAGCGCTCCGGCCGGGCTGACCTGGGCACGACCTGACCGGAGGAGGCCGGCTGTGTGATGGCTCAGTGGTTTTCGATACAGTGTCCCGCTTCCGGGGTGATTCCCGGGCGCGGCTGTGGTCACCAGGTCTCGGTCCGACGACGGCAGACGTCATGCGGCGTAGCCAGCCGCACGGCGATATATACCGTGCACAACCGCCAGGAGGATGGGGGCATGTCCGGACAGATCGGAGCGCCGACGGACAGCGCTGGTCCTAACAGGGTTGCTGGCGGACAGTGCCGGTTCTGAGCCGGAGTGCTCGTCGACACTGTTGGTCCTGGACAGAGGTGCTAGCTGACAGTCAGTCCTTGACAGGGCCGCCGACGGACAGTGCCGGTTCTGAGCAGGGGTGCTGGTCGACACTGTTGGTCCTGGACAGAGGTGCTGGCTGTCAGTCAGTCCTTGACAGGGCCGCCGGCGGACAGTGCCGGCTCCAGACAGAGTGGGCTCGCCCCCCGGCCGTCTCTGTGCGTTCGTCGACCTCGCGTTGTCCGGGGCGGCGTAAATTACTGCTGGCAGCCGGTGCCTCCCATGGAGGGGTCATTGGCCATGGGAGCCCGCGCCGTGTCGAGTTCCGCGAGCTGTATCGTCGCGCCGCGCTGTGCGTGTACGCCGCGCGGCAGGGAGCCCGCTCCTCAGGGAGTTGAGCTAGAGAGGAAGGGGAGAGAGAGGAGGGAGGTAAGGAAGAGGCAAGGAGCGAGAGAAAGACAGACCAAAGGGGAAAAGAGGTAGGGAAAATGGGGAATATGGTAGGATATGTGGGGTAAGAGGTAGGATAAGGAAGGGGTAAGAGGAAAAGGAAAGGAAGAGTGAGGGGAAAAGGAGGGAGGGAAGAAAATAAAGAGAGGGACGAGCGGAGAGTGGAGAGAGAGAGATGAGAGAAGGAGATGGAGAGAGAAGAGAGATAGAGGGAGGAGAGGGAGAGAGAAGGAGAGAGAGAGATAGAGAGAGAGCGAGAGAGCGAGAGAGAGAGAGAGAGAGAGAGAGAGAGAGAGAGAGAGAGAGAGAGAGAGAGAGAGAGAGAGAGAGAGAGAGAGAGAGAGAGGGGCATGGGAATGCAGTCACAGCTCCCGGTTTTGCATAATAGCAACCGGAGATATGCTATACCCGAGCACCCGACAGTGATTGCCGTATGTTGCCCTCGATGGTTTTCACGAATAAATTCGCGCGCTCCACCCTTGACCAGTTTTTCGGCGCGACTTGCATACGTCACATGCGTGGCGGTCGATGTCGGTCGTTGTATTCGACTCGAGATGACAGTGTGCGTGTCGTCGCGCGCCCAGCCGGCAGTATCAGCTGCATACGTCACGCTGGTCAGTGCAGTCAGTCTACGCCGCCGGGGCCTGCCGGAAGTGCGCTCCGAGAGTATGCTTACTCGATGATGACATGACCCCGCGCGAGCCGCTCGGTGCCGCACGTACCGGAGCAGGGCTGGGGCGCTGCCTCTCCCGTACACTCTGCACACACGGCGTCTGGCCTGCCGGTGACCTGGGAGTGGTGGAGCTGCACTTTGCAGGTCAAACGGTCCTTGGCCGTCCCTGGTGGGAGAGCGGACGGGAGCGGCTCGGGCCGGTATGGTGCGGTGGCTGGTCAATGCCCGGTCGGGTGGGTGTGTTTCCACGGGTTGCACCAGTATAAGGCTATACTGGAGGTTAATTATTTTAAAGAAATATGTCATCATTCTGAACAACTGGGAGCTTAAGGCCTTCCTTATTTATGTCAAGAGTGTGCATTTTATATGTTTCGTCGGATCCTAACGATATGCAAAAACATTCTGACACGACACCCCGAAATAGTTTTAGCATGGATGAAGAAACGTGACGATACCGCACGGCAGGAATTTACCCTCCATAAGGACACTGATTTTAACTGCAGTCGTAAAGCGATGGCTTGCTGGTGCCCCGGCAGCAGCTCGCAGCACCGCGGCGAGTGGCGCCTTGCGTCCGGGACGTTAACATGTGCCGAAGGAACTTTCGGCATGTGCAAACGTTGTAGAGTGCGTGGTGTAGAGGTGGCATGTACCCTCAAATAAAACAACATGCCGCCCACATGTAGGGACTGGTCGGGCGCTGCGCCACGTGCGTCGCTTCAGGAACCAGGGCAGGCCCCTGTCCACGCACGCTGGGGCCGGTGGCTGGTTTAGGTGATGGCTATGATGATGAGCCCGCGTGGACGGGGCCGGCGGCTGCCTCAAAGCAGTGTTCAAGGAAATAATGACGATGATGATGATGAGTCCACGCTGACTGAACGGGCGGCCACCGATCGAGCAGATAGCCTTTGTGACGGCTTGAACGGGTCCGAGCCTTTGTGATAGCTTGAACGGTCCGTGGATGACTGATCGATGGCTTGATCGTTTTGTTCCGAATTGATGGCGCCTCCGCTAAGTTTAGTGCTGACCGGGTTTATAACCGGCGAGTGCTCCTCGGCCCTTAGTTACAGCGTGCTGTTTCGAAGGCCGTTGGTGTGGAGCATTTCTATGGATCATTGCTCCCGAGCGTATAATGCTGTCGCGTACGCACAAATGGCTTAACGGTATCCACAACAACAGTGTATTATAAGCGCATTGACAAACAGTTCGCTCACGTTATATTGGCGGAATGGCCATCCCTTGCCATGAAATCACTTAATGTGGCTTAAGTCAAAACCAAGGTAAAAAGGCACTTACGCGGTTACGGATACTGTTCTTTCGCCGCTACATACCAGACTTAGTTATCTACTTGTCTGGCTTTTTGCCAGGCAGTTTCAGACAGATAATTTTCATATTTAGCCCTCAAACAAACTCCGCCAAGTTTGGTTCGTCATATTCTGGCAAAGGAAAAGCGGCATACGTCGGCACATGCCCTCTCCTCGCCTTCTTTAGGTCATTATTATCGTGACGAGCCTGGCGGCTGAGCGGCGACCGGTGATTGGCTAAGTGAGGAGTCCCTGAGCGCGAGTCACTGCCTTGATCGGCGCGAGCGTCAGCAGAGGGCTACCACCCATGATGAGTCGCAGTTACCGGTGGTGCTCGCGTCGTGTTCTGCAGAGCGTTCGCCCCATTATTGACATTCCATTCGCACCGGTGAGCTGCAAACCGCAGCACACGCGCATGACGAGTTGGGGGCCTCGTGTGCGGCGAGTGTTCAATGTGCTGTTGGAAGGCGGAGCCCTCGGCTACGCAGGCAAGCGAGCAGCGCTTACGTACTTACACAAACGCTTTGTATGTCTTCCAATATTGATACAGGTCCTGACACACAGGCCTAGTCAAGGGGAGGGGCGTCGCAGCAACCCCCCCCCCCCCCCTCCCCCCAGCCCACATTTGCCCATTTCACCATCAATGGCCCCTGGCAGAAAGCTGTATGAACCGCCTGAGCGTACCACCTGAACCATTACTGCGTGTACCAACTGACCCATGACTGCGTGTACCACCTGACCCATCACTAAGCTTACCACCTGACCCATGATAGCTCTGTGACCGGGTGCTTACCTCGTGACTGGTTCGCACGTGCGGGACAGTGCATCAGCGGCTCCCTCGTTACCACAGGCGCAAAAGATTACAACTTCCTTCTAGTGCCACTGTAGTCACACACAGAGGCGTAGTTCGCAAAGTAAGCTGGGCGGCTGAACCGTGAAAATGATAAAATCTTCCCGCAAAATTCCAACTAACAAAAAAACGCGGTTCTTCTACACGGATCTGGTTCACTTTCTGCCAAAGTTGAAGGACTGGCATGGAGGCCCAAGTTTTGGGGATGAGCTGGGCTAGAGCCCCCGAAGTGAATAGGAGACTTTATCCCTGGTCACATACAAAAGCGTCAGAGTGTCCCGAAAATCAGCAAACAGTCAAGCCAGTAAAGTCGCATAGCACAGCATGGGAGCTGGGCTAAAAGCGGCAGTCAAAGTTTGTTTGAAATCCTGTACGTTTTAGATGGTTTTTTAGTTACACTGCATAGGGTTAATACGAATTTTGTAATAATGAAGAGCAGCATCCCTTCACGGCCGCCCGGCTCTTTCGGAGTACACATGCGACCGTGCGCTTCGTAAGAAAATCGCGAAATCGCTCCCTGGCGGCCGATCTCCCACCGTCTCGGTCCACTGTGTGTAGCGACCTCCCACCGTCCCGGTCCACTGTACGCAACGATCTCCCACCGTCCCGGCCCACTGTGCGCAACGATCTCCCACCTTCCCGGCCCACTGTACGCAACGGTCTCCCACCGTCCCGGTCCACTGTACGCAACGTCTCCCACCGTCCCGGTCCACTGTACGCAACGATTGCCCGCCATCCCGGCCCACTGTGTGCAGCGATAGCCAGCTGTCCCGGTGGTGCACGGTCCCGCCGTCCCGGCCCACTGTACGCAACGATCTCCCACCTTCCCGGCCCACTGTTCGCAACGATCTCCCACCGTCCCGGTCCACTGTACGCAACGATCTCCCACCGTCCCGGCCCACTGTACGCAACGATCTCCCACCGTCCCGGCCCACTGTACGCAACGATTGCCCGGCCCACTGCGTGCTGCGATCGCCCGCCGTCCCGGCCCACTGTGTACAACGGTCGCCCGCCGTCCCGGCCCACTGTGTACAGCGGCCGCCCGTCATGCCGGCCCAATATGCGCAGCGGTCGTCCGCTGGACCGGAATCTGTGAACGTGACCCGGGCCGTGCCGTCACATGCAGGCTGCGCCCCAGCCACGTGACCCGCCGTTCGTAAAGTAAGCGGGGCGGTGCCGGCCGCGGCGGCGCTCACGTGGTGCAGTCAGATGGGAAGTCCTCGGACGCACCCCGTACCGTTAGCCCTGGCTGCAGAACGCTCGGCTGCAGCCGTGGTGGGCGGACGATGTTGCGGGAAGTGCAATGACACCGCACACGTAAGTGCTGACCGTGAGTCGGCGTTCAAGCGGATGACGTCGGCGTTGGTGGCAGAGGCGTGCACGCCGGCGTGGGGCTGCGAGGCCGTTGTCATCACGCACGTACTTGTGCACGGTGGAAGCGCGGCTTAGCGTATCACCGCGTTGC
>NW_023596448.1:30167187-30192187 GCF_011947565.3 Pollicipes pollicipes
TTTCCGGAAAGAGTTCTCCCTGGGTTTTCTGGCACCCTTGCCCTTCTTCCATCCCCCCCCCCCCCATCCCCCATTCAACAGCCAGACCCAAAAGAGTTTTCAGCCAAAACTTGAGACCCCATGCATTTCCCGATTGGGGCTGAAGGACCTTTCCGTCCCCTTTCAAATTTCCAATCGGTTACTTCTAATACACATGATGCATTGGGCCCCTCTCTGACGCCGAGGGTCCTCTGACCGGGAGGGTTGACCCTTCGATCAACGCAGGGCCGCTCACGGACCCAAAAAGGTCCTAAGCGTAGCGGGTTTGATAAATAGCACAGGGATCCCAAATCGACGCATTTGAGCCCTAGAGAAAACGGGCAGAGGACCCCGTCCGGTGCTGGTTCCTGACTGGCACGAGGCTCTTCCATTAAGGCGCCCGTCAAGGAGGAAAAGGGGGGGGGGGGCTCAGGTCCGGTACGAGCGAGATCCCGGGATGTCCGACATGTCCGGATGTCCGGTCCACCGGGATGACTACCGCGGCGAACCAAGTGAAACCGAGTCAGAGGTCTCGCGCTCTGACGCGAATATGACGGCGTGTCCGACTGAGCTGGCAAGGTTTCGACAGCGGACGGGCTACCCCACGGGCAGGCCTCGCGCGCGTGTGCCGCGATTCCGTTCTCGGGCGAGGGACGGCGCGCGCGTGAATGCGTTCTTTATTTGGCGGCCGGGCTGCCTCGTCCGCCGGCCCGCCGCGAGCGCGGCTGCCGACCGGACGGACCGTCGAGCTGGGCAGCCTCTTGGCTGGTCTATGTCCGGCCTCCGCGTCCAACCGATTGCACATTATTATTCCCACATATATGCAGTCATTGAGCGGAAGCATTGTCTGCAAATTTGGCGGGCGGCGGTTCGTTTGTCGGGACGGTCTGTAATACCGATCGAGGCTTTACGTCTCACCGGCTGCAATGGCTATTTCGAGGCGGGGCGCCTCTATTAAGTATTCATCAGGCATTAGATGCGTGAGATGCGGTACTGCCGTGGCCAGCACTCCATCCCAGTATAGAAAACCCCAGAGATGAGCGCCCTTACAACTAACCGCCATGCTACGATCGCTCCTCTGCGGCGCGAACAGCACCCGTGTCGATAAACTCCAGACTGGTGTTGCTTGAGCCCAAATTTTATATTTAGGAGGTTCTGAGGAGTGAAAGGAAGAAGGCTCGTCAAAATTGATGAAGTGGATGGCAAACAGGCAAACACAGGCTCACGATTCTCCAAATTCATTCAGCTTATGTGTCGCAAACGAGCTCAGCGACATATAATCGCTCCGCTGTTGAGATGGTGAACCAACAGTGCCTTTGAGCGCTGTTGTACAACAGTTGTACAACAGTGCCTTGGAGCGCTGTACAACACCTGCTGTTGAGATGGTGAACCAACAGTGCCTTTGAGCGCGGCGCGTGCGTAGCTTTTTGCGTGGCGTCTGGCAGGCAGTTGAATACATTCGCATTCAGCGTTTGCTTTTTTGCTTCCCAGTTGCTTGCAACCAGGAGTGCGGTTCCCTTTTCAGTTGCAGGGGTCTCATCTCCCTGCCCTAACTTGGTTGCAGCCCGCAGATTTGTGAAAAAAGTGGGCCAAAATCGGAGAGGAACCAATTAGTTGGCATATTGCCACGGGACTCTTCGTTGTATTTTGATTGTTCAGCCTACTGACTTAGTTTGGTAAACCAAGCAAGTTTAAAACGTACCTAATGGAAAAACCAATTGTTTATAGGCTGGGCCATTGAACGTGTCTCACCAGGGAGTAGTATCCGGATTCAGCTGATGAGACAGCCCCCACCCCCTCTCTTTGAGAGTAAAGACATGTATAACTCAGAATACGTCCCATTTGCAGGACCGAGTGAAAGAATTTGCAATTGCGGGAAGGAGGGAAATCAGCCAAATAGAATCACTAACAACGTAGGTTAGCGTGCCAGGAGCTTGACATTTATTTGCGCACCTACCTGGAGCAGACATCAAATCAGTCCGCCTTACACATCAGTCATCAATTTCTTCAAAAAAAAAACATCACCAACACACACAGTAAATAACGGAACCAAATACCGCGGAAAACTTTATCCATAGCCCACAGTACTAAACAGTAGGCACCCCGACAACTACTTTCCACGATCACCGTGCAGCTACTGCCGAGTAACCAGCTATTTCCGATGCCACGAGCCAGGGATCAAAGTTTTGAATTCTTAATTCGCCTGCTGCCAAGGGCGTGCTGATACGGCAAAGTTTGTGCGCTCAAACAAAACGTTGTCCATATCCATGCAGAGTGGTTTAACTGGGCAGCACTGTACCGCATGACGTCACTCGTCGGCTGAGGCGGGCGAATTCGGCTCCGGCAGCCCTCTATCGGGCAATATCCGAACCACTAGGTGAAGGGTTGCGAGGAAGTGGGACGGTATCTCATCCCGTCGATCCCACACAAGCTGGAATTTATGAACACTGGACTTTATGAACGCTGGACGCTGCGAGCCTGGATGGTTTCTGGATGTTGTGAACGCTGGATGCTGCGATTCTGGACTTTTTGGGCACTGGACTTCATGAACTCTGGACATTTCAATACGCATCCATATGATCAACCCAACAGTTCAGCGGGACGTTCTCAGGAACGAGTCGTTCTTGAGAACAGGTTCCAGAGAAGTTGATTACGTGATGCAAACATGATCGCAAGAGACGACATAAGAAACATCGAAACTCTGAAGTGCCTCCTGACCCGTTACTCTTTACGTAAGATAAGGACGTTGATGTCGAGTCATGAAGAAGTATTGGCACTGATAGCATCTTTTGCCTTCAACGTCTGTCTGTTTTCCTTAACGATGTGGGTGAATAGCTTTGGATGCACTTCCCAAAATAGAATGCATCATAAGGAATGCTATAGGCTTGAAACACCAATTCATGATAATCTTGTTTCAGCAAAACAGGCGAGAACATCAACAATGATAAAGGAGAACATATCAGATCGGGTGTTACAATCACAATATTGTGCTGTATTAAAAAAACATCTTTACCAAACGGAGAAATTGTGTTGTGCCGCATCTGAGGTTGTTTCATTAGTTGGTGTGTTTAAGAATGGATGCGCACACTTGGAGTATCATATATGATGTGAGATGATTGTTCCAGTTATTCAGAAGGCGTGCTAGATGAGTGTCGTCCTGCGTCTGTGAACTGGGTGCCGCTGAAAATGGCCTAGTGGTATGTGTAGGTATGTTACTCCTAACCTTAAATCTAGAAATGCTAGGTAATGTGCTCATGCCTTTAGGTTATTGAATCCAGCCACTGCGATGTAGCGGTGTCTGTGAGTTACTGGCCAAAATATTCGTGATATGAGTAAATATGTGATGAGCCATGTTTGTTCTGATCTTGATGTAAAACTGCATTTCCGACTGGCACCAAGCTGTGTTAAGCACCTAAGCACCCACTGGCTTATGCCGACCTGTTGCACATTAGTATCAAATGGAAATGAACAACTTTCTTATATCTAACATTCTCAGATGAACCAAATTTGTTGTTCAGATTTCAAGGAGTCCCTAATGTGGAAACGGATTAGCACGGATTCAAGTGAAATATTTTTGCCTGGTAAGGCGAACAGGACCGCATTGTATTGAGATGTGTGAAAAAGGCGGATTCGCGGGCGGATTAGATCTGGATTATTCGGACTAGTTTGGACCGTATAATCCGGATCCTAAAAATGTGATTTATGGGTCCTCTTGTTACCACCGTACACTTACATTATATATTGGTGCCATCCTGTCACTGCATTTCCTCATGCGCGTGCTTACATGCCGATAATTTTGTTTTAATTGCAAGCCTGCCCATGTACACTTCGACGAAGCTGATTGTTACACACAGAAATGACTAGTTTCCGCTAAACATGTAACTTAGTGGCATCGATTGCCATCGAGTAGCACATTAATTGCAAGTTATGTGATGTGACTTGAAATCATTGCTGACATTATTGGGATGGATCGTTTAAGGCCTGCTTATTGGTTTAGAAATTTACGTCAAGGAGCTAACTGCGACGGCTGGGACGTAGTTGAATGTGCAATCATTCACGGAGTTGTCAACAGTGATGGCCATTTATTAGGATTTTCAACACCCAGGAATGTGCGACAAGGTGCGTTCTTGGCCTCAGAAAAAAGAAACACGTCGGAGTTATACGAAAAAGAGACTTCGATGAGTTTTTTCTAGTTAAATACGAGCTCTACAAGTCTAGTGTTATCCTGCGCGGTCAAGAGCAAGCTGCTAGGCGACGCAAATGTAGTTTCCGGAAACAAATTGAGACGAGCTGTTGAGACGGAAACAATTGAGACGGAAACAAATTGAGACGAGCTGTGTGGGTTCCAACAGGGAAGGGGGGGGGGGGGCAGAGAGGATAAATCCCAATTTCTCTGGATATTACGTGTACGT
This sequence comes from Pollicipes pollicipes, assembly GCF_011947565.3. NCBI lineage: Eukaryota > Metazoa > Arthropoda > Thecostraca > Pollicipedomorpha > Pollicipedidae > Pollicipes > Pollicipes pollicipes. The sequence goes on from NW_023596448.1 coordinate 30,171,618, forward strand.
CTACGTGTTGACATGAAAGTAAGCCGTATTACAAACCACACAGTTCACCCAACTGCTGATCCGTGGCGGATGGTTATAGACGCCACCTGGGTTTGTAAAACGACTGAGCCAAAACCACTGCCGTCGCAGAGGCTCCCTCAGCTCCCTCGGCTCCCTCGACGCTGCAGGCAGTTGCCGTGGCAACGGCCTGTGCCGCGGCTGCACCGCAGCACACGGCGGCCCAGCTCTCCACCGTGCCGCCCCGCCGGTCACGTGACCAGCGGCGTTCCACCGCGCGTGACGACGCGGCGGCGTGACTTGCAATTTGCCGGCCGCCATTTGCCCGTCGGGACGCTCGTGGGCGACGGCACGCGGCAGGAATGAAGACGGACAAGCGAGAGAAACACAGCAAGGTGAGAAAACCCTGTGGTGCCTTATGGCCAGCCGGGCGGCGTGGAGCCGCGGACGAAGAGGGCATCGGGAAATGACGCTTAGGTCTGGCCGTTCAGGTGTTTGCCGCCAGCTGACGTAGGCGACAGCACTGGTGAGCTTTCGTTCTCTTTTTTTTTGGGGGGGGGGGGGCGTCTGCTGTGCTTGGAGCTTATTCCGTGCATTCCGTGAAGAGGACGTCCACGACGTCGATTGGGAAAGGGGAGTGCTCCGAGTATGGCTTTCGGTGGTTCTCTCGGTCACCTGGTTGCGGTACTCGCCAGGTAGTGGTGGACAAAGTAAACAGAGGCCGTGGCGTCATATAATCGGGCGTAATCGCGCCGTGCAGATGTTTACTTCAAACATCCACTGAAAACCGGTACGCCGAGGGCGGCGACGGTAAACCACACGGGCTATCGTAACGTGGGCTGGCTTAGCCGTCGCTACACGAAACCGTGAAAAGAATACGCACGCCAGAAATGGGTCAGATTTATTGCCTCACATAGAATGTACCTCATTTCAAGATATTGAAGTAAACATCAAATATGATGAAATAAGTTCACTTATAGCTACTAAAATGCTTTGAAAGGAAATGTTCCACATTTGAATACACTGAAGCAAACATCAGGTAGATTTGAAGGAACCCATTTCTAGCATTTAATGTGTCGCTAAGCAGGAAATGCCGCTGTAGACAAAAAATTATCTACAAGATAGATACAAATATTTTCTTTAATCCGACACTGTCTCATTGTGTCATGGAACGTCGGTGTGGCGTTGGGGTGCTGCCAAACTAGCTGTACAAAACTGCTACTTTTTGTAGCACTTTAGTTCGTTAAAAGATGACAGCACGGGCTGGAAGTCTTCACTGAGCTAACTGTCGTTATGTGCTTGTGTTTTGGCCCTTTCTCGTGGCATTCTGTCATGCTTATCCGTGGATTTAAGGTGTTTGCTTGGATTCACATGCTCGGCTAATGCGTTATTCTTAAATACAATATTCCACATTCGAAGATGCTGCAGGAGGCATTTGGTATGATGAAATAAGCTCAGTTATAACTATTAGTACATTTTTAGTGGAGCGGACCGCTCTAGATAACACAGTTTCTCTGTTTAGTAAGTATACTTCTCAATACGTAACTGCTAGATTGGGTCATTGTACGTTGCACAACATTGATTAAGAGCCAATTGAGAGCCGTTATATCTGGGAATGGTACTCGCGAACGCGAGACACGAACCCCTCGACATTTATATTTCTTATTGGCACTGATCACCGCATGGCCAAAGGAAAAGTAGGGTTTACGTTGCGTTATTATGACGTCACGGATGCCTGGGTGACCTTGAAAAAGTCTGCGCGAAATAGTCTGGGTATTTTCGCGGGCGTGTGGCTCAGAAGCCAAAAGGATACATTAAGAGATACAAAGACATCTGGTCAACAAAGAGCCACAATGGCCCATCAAAGTTGGCCTATCTCAGGTACCGTTCGCATCCTTAAAACTGATCTGGCCACCTGACCTGCATGAGTTTAGTTATAAATGAGATTTTGAGACCGATGGAAGGAAGATAATATAACCGGTTGAAGGAAGATAATATCACAACTCATATCTCTCAAGCACTGCATTATGTCTCTGTGCTTGGACTGGCCTGTCAAGCCTCTGACGTTCATGGGAATAATTTTGAAATTAGTCATTTCGACTCCCCTTAACTATCTGCATAATCGTCGGTGTGACAACACATTTGTGAATATGCATTCGTTGTGTTGTGTTTATGAGATGTACGTGTTAATGCGCGCGCTTGATTGTGCGTGTTGGTGTGGTTGTGTTATGATGTCACAGACAAAAACACTCTCGACCAATGTTCTTACAGTGGTTGGCGGCAGCTGGCGACTTTTTCGCTTGAACACGCTGTTTAAGGATGAATGTGACCTCAGGGTCACGACAATTGTGGCCTGGGACTTCATGGCCGCTAGAACGCAAACACTATAGCTCCACACAAATAGCATAACTGAACAACTCATTACAACCCAGAGCGTAAAACAAAGCTAGTGAGGACAACACCACATTCAGGAAAGCTACAATGAAAGACACGAAAAGCGTTTTAGCGATAAAGACGACATTCCTGGGAGAAATGCATCGACAACCGTGCTTAATGGAATGTACTGATGTTTGGCAGAATGTCAGCGATCTGCTGCGGCTAGTGCGGACCGCAATCCATGAACCTCCCGGGAAAAAGAAACACTTCCTGCAACAGCTCCGCCGGCTGCTGGCACGGCAAATAGCAGAGTAGCTAGATCACCCGAGCTTCCGCGAACTGGGACCCGCGCCCGGCAGCCGGCGTTAGCAGTACACCGCGTCCGTTGGATTATTCTAAACCGCCATGCATCGGATGTGTCGCCGCATTCAGGGCGGTAACATCGTAGCAAAACCGGGATATGTAGCTTAAGATTGTGTGCTGACAGTAATGAAAAGCATAACCCAAGGCTTTGAAAGATTTAAGCGTTTAAAGACTGTGCTTTCCAGATTATCCAGTTTGGTCCCGTATGATGACGGCTTGGCCTCAATTTTACCCCAAACAGTTAACGCTCCGTTACCGATGGACAAATCCATCATGGCCTTGAATTTGTCCGAAATGCTCCAGTCCCCTTCACTTACATGTGCCTGTTCCGGTGATGTTGTTTTCTCTTGGACTCGAGCGCGTTAATGATTTCGCCGACTGAGTGCTGCCTCTTCCGCTCAATGGCTGACAACGGGTGCGTAGGTCCTATCTCTGCGTCGCTGAAGGTAGACTCTTAGGCCGACATTCTCGTAAATCCCATGCGATGTCACAACAAACTCACGTTCATGTCGCGAGCCGCGCACCACGGACTCGGCTGGCCGCGCCGCGTTGAGCCCGGATCGCCCGGATCCGGATCCGGATCGCCCGGAGCAGCGCGGAGCGGGGCGCCGAGCGTCCGACCGGCCGAGGTCAGCTTAAGGTTGGGATTCGCCGATGTTCTCAGCAGCCCATACCATCGGCATGTATCGGCATCGGCGGCATCGGCATGCTGTCTTCTGTCTGAGTGCGCCTACGCACCATCACCTCCGCCCCGCCCGCAGGCGCCGCTGAGTCCGCCGTCATTGCTCATCAGCGACGATGAGCTGGTGACCATCAGTGTTCGCGACCTGAACCGCCAGCTCAAGATGCGTGGTCTAAACCGGGAGGAGATGGTGCGCATGAAGCAGAGGAGGCGCACGCTCAAGAACCGCGGCTACGCTGCCAGGTGAGCCTGACGTCGGATTGCTTTTTTCTTTTTTTATGTTTAAGTCTGCGCGTTATCACACGATGTGCTCGTTCGGCGCCAGCTCCTGGCGGTGAGATGAGCGCCCAAGGCCACCATGATGTCAACCGGCAGTGAAACCTGATCTTCTCGCGTGAAGTCGGCTGCGCTACTGCGCGCTTCCCCCCCCCCCCCCCCGCCCACCCTCCCTACCAACTCTCACCCAACTCATCCAAACAGCTACACCTAGCGTCTCTAATCAGATGTAGTGTGTGGAAGTGCGGGGAAGCTTAGATAGAGTTTAGGGCTAATGTAGCTTTGCTTGAACTACTTGACGGGGTGGGTAGCAAGAGTGGTGTGTGATACCGAAGTGTGAACATCGCTTATATCGGTGAACACGTGCCAACCAAAAGGAGCGGGAGGAACAGATACCTGGCTGTGTGTTTAAAACGTTTCATACGTTAGATAGGACCGCAGTTCCAGCTGTTAGAAAGTTTCGCCCGTGAGATGGGTGAAGCACAACGTAGGCACGGCACCACGAGTGCTCTGTCAGTGGAAGGGAGACACATATCCCACATACGAGCGGTTCTTTTTTGTTCATTGTGCATTGCTTCCAAATGTTGGTGATTCGTGCACCAGCCATACTTTTGTGCATTGAATGATCATGTCTGCGAAATGAAATAAGAAACGTCAATTGTATCAATTGATATCACTGCACGTTAGCGGAATACATCATCTCGTCAAATCATACATGGAAAAGTTTGGTTGGTTTGTGGAAGTTTGGTTCCAAGCTATTTTGTTAACCATGATAAGTCACAAAGGAGCGTTTAGCTCCTAAGATCCGTCATTATTCACTTTCGCGTACCGACGCCCTAACCTTTGAACATCAACAGAAAACTGACCATGACTGACCTGCACCATTGGAGACTGGACTGTTCCTTGTGCTCGACCGTCGGCGGGTGACCTTGAGTGATGACCTTGAGTGATGACCTCGCCAGCTGCCGCGTGAAGCGGCTGGAGCAGAAGGACGAGCTCGAGACGGAGAAGTCGGCCGAGGAGCGGGAGCGGATACGCGTCATCGACGACAACAAACACATGCGCGAAGAGATCGAGTCATACTATCAGAAGTACGAGGCCATCAGAAAATTCGCGCACCAGAAGAACATTCCGCTGCCTCTTGAGCTCGAACACGACACGCCGAGAATCTGAGGCTGCCGTTGACCTGGTCGACTTGGCCGTGGTCGATGAGGTCAAGCATGTCGAACACTTGGGTACAGTATTGAGCAAGTATTATTGTTTGAGGCCAGATGTCGCGTGCCCACTTTATTTGGTGACAGGGTATGGGTGCTTTCGGATTGATGTGGTTGCGTGAAATTCAGTCTTGGGTCTCAATGAATTGTTTATCATTCCCCAAAGCTCCAAGGTTGTTATTGATCCTGATGTCTTGGCTTGTAAGTTCTTCAATACGAATGGTAATTTTAGGAAAGCAGAATTGGCCTGTGCACTGTAACGCAGTGAGAATAATAAGGTTCTTCCTTCGCGTTTCGCAGTTCAGGTACTTTTCCTGCATCACAAACACACAGCCTAGCAATTTGAGATATTGTCCACCCTAAACCAAGCTCTTCTCTGATAGTCCGCCGCGCTAGTTTGGGCACCGTTTCATGTCATTTCGTTGCCTGTGAAAATATCGTTAGTGACATCGGAAGAATTTTGCCGTCCCACACCGTTGGAATCTTAATCATTGATAAACAAGCGTATTTCTGCGCTGTGCTGCCACCGGCAAATGAATTTATGATGTCCGTATCTACTGTCGAGTTTGAAGTGTTCATGTCCGAATCTATCGTCGAGTTTGAGGTGTTCATTCACTAACGTGCTGTGCTTGCTTGCACTAATAAACTACAAAGGCAGCAACGCTGCCGACTGTATGCGATCATATTGAGCAGCTAACCGTAGTCCCAGACTTTCAACCGACTTCAAGTGGAGCAGACTATCATGAAACCTGTTTTGCACGCTCTCTCTTAACTTACAAGCAAGTCGTTGCTTGCTGTATGCTCCCGGTACACCGGTATTGTCACGATTTTAACCAGCGACCGTCGGCATTTCCATGTGACGTGGAGACCTGAAGAGCCCAGTCATGACTACTTCAAATCACTGGCGGCATCATTGTTTATTACACCCCGTTCTGGGAACAGCTTAGCATTTTGCCGCTTGGCCGAAAGGGGTTCGCGCTGGTGGCGGCAACCGCACGGGGATTAGCCGTGCGGTTGTGGTGGTGCTGGTGTGTCTTGTGGTGATGCTGGTCTTAAAATTAGCAACAAAGAAAGGTCAGTCGCAGGCAGCAGGATCGCCGCGAGGGTGTGGACCAGCATTCCACGAATTCTAAGCCACTTGTCTCGAGTTTCTTTTCAAGGAAATAAGACTGAGTGTCTGGGCGGGATTATGTTTAAAACTCGTAAGCAAAGCACAGACGGATGACAAGCGGAAGGAGTCAACAAGTACATTGCCATTAAGGAGTTTTTTAATTATGCATGTCTCAACGGCCTTTGTGCGTCAAGTGTTGCCGAGAATGCCTCCGTTAGGCGCCATCTGCAAATTGGAATAGGTTAGCTGTGGCGTCTCTGCCACATGGGACTAGCTCATGAACATTTTAAACGCGATGTTGACATCATATCAATCAATATTGGCAATGCAGTTTTGCCCCTGATGAAACAGTCCTAATTGCCGTCCATGAAATCGAAGGAAATGTTCATTGACCACACTTAACGTGGTGAACAGCTGCACAAGCTATTTCATTGACCATTTGAATGCTATTGGTCAAACTCCAACGAACCTCCATCCAGATCTAGGGGACGGAACATTTAACAGCGTTATTTACTGATTCCTGATTTGCAGCTTTTGTAACGCGGAGTGCTAGGGGGTCGATGAACCTTCTGTTGTTTTGAAACCAAAGCCTTGCAGACTATGCGCCCATAGAAAAGGTGTGATGCAGGACGGTCAGCTCATAGTTCAGCTGACGGTTGAGCTTTTGTTGGCTCTGTGTTTAAGGCAGTTTTATCAGCGTTTGTTTTTTTACCCTGGCGTTGCTGGTTGCGTCTAGCATTGTGCAAAAATGAAGTTTAGCTTAGTTGGACGTTTGATGTTTAATGTTTGATGTTTATTTTCGATTATGGACATTAAGCAACACATAATATGATGAGTGGATTGGCGCATAAGTGGAACGCTCAGATCCGAGCGCCTCTCCTAACAATAACGAGATATGGTCATCGCCGCCAGAGAACCCACGTCACACCGCCCACTCGCCCGATCCGTAAGCCGACACGGGCCGGGCGCCCGCCGCCACTCCAGTCCACACATATAGCCGTCTCGGGCCGGCGGCGGACGCCCGGCCCGGCAACGCCACCCAGTAGTCCGTCTGCTGCCCGCGCCCGCTGGGAGTTTTTAGGCGAATCGTTTGGTCTGAAAAAGAGATGTTTGGAAAATTTTTGCTACGTGCTGCCAATTGCGATCCTGTAAGCAGTTACCTGTGAGATAGATACTTAGTTGCTCGTTGTGAGTGAGCTCAGAAAAGTTTGGAATGAAACGATCTGTTTTACGTAGCATTGAAATTCGGATTTCATGATAACGAGAACAGTTAAGTACAAAGTGTTAAGGGTCTTTATATGGATAGCCATATAAGCAAGAGGGACTATATGTAGTTGGATCTTGAATTTCGAACAGGTGGGCATTCAGGTCTGACATTCCCAATCTCAGCCTAGTATTTAGGATGTTTCCATGCCTGGATCCAAAGCTGTGATACACCGGAGGCGCGACCACACCGCAGCGCTGGTACATTTCCTTTCTGAAGGAACGAAAAGACTGGAGAGATGACACCTCAAGCGGCGGCGGCGCCGGGGCGACGCCGACGTTGCCAGGTCAGGAGGAGGGCGGCGCTGAGCAGGGCGGCGGCGGCCAGCAGCGGCGGCATGCGCGACTCCGCCATGATGTCTCGGGCAGCGGTCACCAACGACAGCCCATTAACGGTACACCCAACAACGGCGTCGCAAAATGTGTGGATTGTGAGAACGGTCGCGCAGAGGTCACGCGGTCAGGAGGGCGGGGGTGGGTAGGGCGGAACCTGGTCGGGACAAGGTCTGACAATCTCACGGTGACGTCATTACGATGATGCCCCAGGGCATTCACGCTTTGAAAGTTATTACCAAGGGGGATTCGCAATAATCGTTTTCGGATACTTCTAAGTTGTTCGTTCCCATAAAGTGAGTCTCGAGACTTTGTTAGCATGTTTTCTAGCCATGGCTGGTGTGCCTGTGCCTGGCTACATATTCCAACATTAACACCAGTTCGTATCACTGCACCATGTGTTGCATCATTTCCATCCGATAAGGGTGACTTTTACGAAGATTTTGCATGATGCTCACCCTAATCGTCACGTAACGTTTTGGGCTCACGGTCCAGATACGGCTTCTTCAAATCGTTGACACGTGTAAACGGAGGGTCAGCTCAGTGGAATGGAAATATTCGAGTGTGCAGCCAATGAAAAGGCGACGGCGGTGGTATTCACTACTTTGAAAGACACCAGGAATTATCCCGGCCGGGTGGCCGGAAACACAGATGTAATCTTATTCCGCATCATGTCGGCCACAGCAATGCCTGGATGACTTTTGAGCGCATGGATGAACTCGGAACTCAAACTTTTCAGCAAATGTTGACGGTGTAAATGCCTGGTTTGGACTGTTCCTTCTGCGTATTGCCATATCAAAGCCAAACATTTATTGGTTTGCAATATTGGGCCGATGCAACGACGTACCCAAATTCACAGCACCCGTTTTTGCGATTGATTAATGCACTGATTAGTCTGTTACCAGTTTTAACGTTTTTAGAAAGCTCTGGGAAGCTCAATATGTCAAACAGTGCGGCAAAAAAGCTCGTTTCCATACGATTTCATTAACATGCAATTGGTAGACCACATGTATTCAACGACGAAGAAGCTTGTTAAATTCAACGAGACCTTTTATAGACATTTATTCAGCTCATGCCTTTAGTTCGTCCCACTTCTAGAAAAGAGTAGCAGGGTGTCATCTTTCGAAGCAATACAAAATGAAAGTAACATGACAGTTGAAGCTGGCAAGCCGATTCAACCACAGGACATGACAAATTTCGTAGACATGGTAGGTGATCCATCCTTTATCCGACTCTGATAGCTGCGGCTAGCCATTTTACAAACAGTATAAAAGATCGCCTAGGTGAAGAACAGCAGCAACGTAAACTGGTAATATTTTGGAGCTACAAACAGTTATTGTCTTTTGACATAGTGTTACTCTAAGAATGCTCTAGAACTGTCAATTGATTAAAAAAACATAAAGACATCAGGTCAACAAAGAGCTACAAGGACCAATCGTGGTTGGCTTACCCCATGTTCCGCACACATCCTCGACATTAATCATGTCACCTGACTTGCCTGAATTTAGTGAGTGAGATTTAGTGATAGATGAGTGAGGACAGTGAGATCCTTAGACCGAAAGAACTTGTCCAAACGATTTTTAAATGTTGATTAAAAGGGACTTCCACAACTTAGTGTGGTAGTTCATTATGAGGATTTACTACTCTTTGACTAAATGACGTCTACCCCTCAATAATTATACTCCTACCTTTTGCTAACTGAAACTGCTTTCCTCTATGTCTGCCTGATTACCAGTGCTCCACGTAGATCTACCGCGTCTATCCCTTTCATAATTTTGTAGACCTCTATGCTGCCTTCTCTATATCTTCTTCTTCTCTAGATCTTCTCTAAGATTGCGAAATTTCTGTGGATGCAAACCAAAGGCTCTAAGCCTATCCTTATATTCTAAGCCACCAATCCCATTTATCATCCTAGTTGCCTTTCGCTGTACTCTTTCCTTTTTTAGAAGCACAGTGACCAAGCCTGTACACAATAGTCTAGATGTGGTCTGACATAAACTAAGTACAGCTTTTTGACAGCGTTTATCTTAGTTGCTTAGGTGGATTTAGCATCGCTATTTGCCCTTGATAGGTATGCCCTGCGGCCGGTGGCAGCGGTCGCGCTAAAAGCCAGTTGACATCAGAAGGCAGGACGGACAGTACCGAGCATTGCGACACGTTACGCTTTCGCCACGAAATTCTGCCGTTGATCTGGAATTGCGCGATCGGATGGTGGGTGTCAGGGCTAGCACAACAAGCGCTGCGTACCGTGAGCACTGATCCCAGAAGTTCATCCATTCAAGGGGTTCGGATCAAATTTATAAAAAAACATTCCTACTCTTATAATCGGCATTCATGTTAATAAGCTCCGGCATCAAAACTGCCATGTTCCAGGCAGCCCTACGCGGCTTTTCTTTGTTGTTTGTTGTCTTTAAATCGTTGGAAATTATAACCCCTAAGTTCTCTTCCTCCTCGATCTAGTCCGACTCCAGGCCTCCCACTTTACGGCTAATGCCCTCACTGCCGGAACTTCCAAATGCATCTTATTGCATTTATCATAATTAAAGGACAACTGCCACAGAGAAGACCACTTTACTAGTCTCTCTCAGCCAATTTTCATTTGATCTGCATTTTTGACACCCCTTTCAATTTCATATTGTCCCAAATTCAAGCACCTTACTTTCTAATCATATCTCAATATCATTCACAAAAATGATAAAAAGTAAAGGGCTCAACACCGACCCTTGTGAAACCTCAATCCCTACTAGCTTCCACTGATATTTTGTACCATTAAGCATTATCCTTTGTTCCCTGTTTTACAGCCAAGCCCCTAACCAGCTAAGAATATTTCCCTCAATGCCATGCAATTTTATGAAGTAGAAGAAATGTTGGTGTGGCATTTTATCAAAAGCTTTAAAAAATATAGATAGACAACATATTAAAAACTGCCTTTATACCCTGACTAGTGACATGCTCAACAAAATCCAGAAAATTTGTCAAACACAGTGACCTAGAATCGGTTTTGAACTAGGGTGGTAGTGAGAAATTGCATCGCAAGAAGATCGTGCAGGAGTGAAAAATTTAATTCACAAAAGTTGGAGCTGATGAGTCAGTGAGAGATGCTTTAGCAAAGACATACATTCTTACGTAGGCATGGACATAAACATGACAAAAATGTATTTCTTTATAAAATCTTATGACATTACAGTGAAAACGATAAGTTGCAGAATAGTTACTTCATAAAAGTGTAATGAGTATCAAAAACTTTGTAACACCAATGTTTTGATGCTTCACTTTGCTCTTCCCTTCCGGACCTGTTTAACACATAACAAAGCAAAGTAATTCAACAATAAAAACAACAGCAAATAATTCAGCGAGCATAAACCCCTCAAACAGAAAAGCCATGGACTCCTGCACATCAGCACGTCACCAAATCAAACACAACAGGCACGCCGCTGGCTTCTGTTAAGACGGGGTGAAAGACGGGAAATGCAAATAGCATGTCACTCCTTCTTGCTAAATATCAATGATTATTTCCATGAAAGAAACCTAACTAAGCCTAACCTAAAGAAGCTTTACCTCATCTCATCCTGTCTAACCTAATTGCGTCAGTAGCATTTGTGAGTCACTGATTGTTGCAAACTTCCCACTGCCACTTGCCATGCATTTAAAAAACTCAGCCTAACCTAGAGTAGCCCATATGTTAAACATCATCCCAGCTCACCTAAACCTATTTCTTGACAGTAGCAATTATGACAAAAACATGCCAAAAAACATGCCTACTTTTGGCTGGCTCCAGCTTGCGTTTCGATTCAGTTCATTTGTGTCAGCTAAATGACACCAGACAAAGTTGAAAACACACAAATCAAAACCCTCAAATCACTTTGAACAGCTTATCCTGACTGCCATGGTTAGCCCCTGTCAAAGGCAATAGTGGATGTGCTCCACGAAGCAATCTCTCTCTTCCAAGCATAACATAATTTATCAATGGACACAAAACCAGTTTTACTGCTTGCCTTTTCCGCTGCAGCAAAGGTATCTATTTAGATTTGGCTATTCGTAATTAATGACTTAACGTTCGAGATGTTGGCTTCACATTTTAAATGAAATGGACTATTTGTGAAAAACCAATATCTAACTCATATTGTAATTGCTATGCAGCCTAGAGTATTTCCGTGTTAAAGATATCGTGCATATCTACAGTACGGTCATTTGCCAGCCAGCAAACCATGGCAACTATGGACAACATTGTTAGAGCAGACGTGAGGGATCCGTTCAACAACTTAAAGGCAAACAAGCAAGAGTATGGAAAAAAAACAGTTTAATTGCACGTCTTGTGACGTCATAATTTGCCTTATGACCAGAACTCGATGGATTAAAACAAAAAAGTGACTAAATCTGGTCACAAATCGCGTGTTTAAAGCAGGCAAGGTTAGTAATTAATTGCTCCACAGGAGAAACTTACTGGCTGTTTAAGGGCAGACTACTTTCTTCTCGCCCGCGCAAAAATATCCATTTTTCGCATGATGTGCTGGCAGACAGTGTCATCCAACCCGCCCGCGAAATAGAAATATCGATCATGACCACTAGCCTTCAAAATTAAAATGCGAAATAAAGAAGAGGACATGTGCATGAGAAAAAACACTTTCGAAGGGCGGGATTTCGCTACCAAACACTTTTCAATTAGCTGCGCCAGGTCTGTCCCAAAGCTATCCACGGCACGATGGTGTAACGTGGTGAGGAAGTGAAACTGGAAAGGCTTATATGTATCATTATTGGGCCTCGCCATGATCCAAAGAAACGGCTATCGGGGGGGGGGGGGGGGGTTAACAGGGCAAAAATGGCGGTAGAAATAAGTTCCGTGCTTCAAATCGTCTCCTTTAGGCCCCATGAATTGTCCACTCTTGGATAGATATCGAATATGTTCGGGTGACTGGCAAATCAATTCAATGCACGTATGAGAGATGTGCAAGTTTGTAGTTGGTCCATTTTGAAAAGAAGCTGATCAGTATTTTAAACCATAGATGGTGTCTTTAAAGATCATCGGAAAGGAAGGAAAAAAGAAGTTTCAAAAGGTCCTCGCGGTATAGACGGTCCTGAGCGGAATGCTCACCCCACGGCAATTTTCTGTCTTTCTGTGAAGTGTTCCAGACCTTTCAAATCATTACGGGAGAATTGCAGACAGGTAAATGCATTGTTGGCGCCTAAGTTGCGCATGGGCAATGCAATTGTGAGTAAAATAGATAAGACAGAAATAGATAAGTGCACACCTAATAACAAAGTTTTTTGCTGGATGTAAGGAGTACCTCACTAAAATCAAGCAGCGCGCTGCTCGGTGGGGAGGTTATCCGTGGTCCGTAATTGTCACCGTCACCATGTTCATTCTTAGAGACACATTAGTGTGGGGGAGTGGGTGAACAATGAGCTTTTCGCAAGCAACACTCTGTTCTCGCGCATACCCTGAAATGAATCGATGGAAGCAGCATACTTAATTTGAAGTTGCTGTCAAGCTGAAAACTTTGGCTAACTTACTTGCGAAACGAAAACTTCATTGTTACCACGGAGTTAATCGGTTTTAATTTGCTCGGACGGGAGCTTGGGTTAGAACTTCGTGGTGAGCTTTTTACTAACAAAAAAATGCTCTTGCCCAGTTTCTCACTCCGACTAAAGGTTTGAATTTCTGAGACTTTGGAAAATATTTGAAGTTTACATTTCATTTGAAGAACTTTTGCCACATACATGACAAAGTTCGCCCGAATTTTGTGCTTGCCTTGCCATATCCATCAAGATCTTGTTAAGATCTGCCATGTTTTAGACTGGAGATTTTCCGAGCATTCTTATGCAGTCAACACACTTTGCTAAAGCCCCAACTCATTCCAAACTGAAAACTTAAATTATGACCTGACGTGTTGTAATAGTGAAACTACCCTTTACTAGCAATGTCCACATATTTGGTACCTATCATTTTTCACAAAACGTTAGCACTCCCTGACTGGTTTCGGTGAGCCAGTGTTCCCAATAAATCGGTTTTGGATAAAAATAACCAAAAATGAATTAAGTGATCAAGTAAATGAGGCCTGGCACCTTTTCTAATGATTTTTTTCAGTTTTAGAACAGAAACAGCTGAAACATGCAATACGAATGCATTGTATGAAAAATCTGGCACAAGGAGACCTCGTGCCACCAAATGGGAAACCATGACATTCCATACTTTGTTAAAGCCTGTCAATTCAAAGCTGTAATGTGGTATAACATTATGAAGTTGGAATACATCTCATTCGGAGATATCATCTTTTCTTTTCTTGATTAATTCATCTTGAAGGATAGAAAGTAAACGAACATTTACATAGCCCAAATTTCGAGTAGCTGTAATTCAGGAAAACCACGTTCCCTAATCTTGGTTCCTTCATTACAAACTGATCAAGAATGAAGCATGTGCAGAACATCCTAACTGACTCACCAGGCACTCTGCAGGCCATCCACCCTTCGGTGTTTCGGCAGCGAGTGAAATAACGCGCCGCATCTAGGTGACTGTGTCGCCACATATGTAACGCAGCGCCCAAACGCCAAGAGTTTGAAACATGATATGTGTTATGTTACCTGGACCATTGCCTCTGGTCAAATCCATTTTTTCTTTTGCAATAAACTTGATTTTTGTTTGTGGTTTGCGTCGGGTACTGTTGCACATACATCGCAGGATCATCGAAGTCATTGCTAAACTTATTGTGACGTCATGGCCACAGCTGTCATCTGCTCGCCCCCTAACGGAAATGTAACGTCACCCACTGCAGTTAAAAAGGATTGCCAGCAAAACCGATGGAAATGGTAGTTTTATTTGATAAGATAGTTTAATATACTATGACGGCGATTAATAGGGCAATTATGAAGACGATGGTACATGCGAGGAGTTTTGCCATTGCGTGAATGGTCCTCCTCTGGTGGACTGGATAGTGATGGATGATGGATGGATGATGGATGGTGATCACTCTCAAGCGAATGGTGAATGAAACAGGTCAACAATCCCGCGTGGTACATCATGGAGGGCGTTACCCGACCACGGGGTAAATGTAGACAGGTTACTCCCGGGGTAAAGGTAAATACGAAGAGGATGCCATCGGGTCGATGGTGAAAGGCAGCTGTGGGCATCTTGCGCGCTGTCACGGGGTCACTCACGAGCAAGAGGTGGGCAAGTTTTTAGTGCGTGTCGCTGAAGGCGCCGCAGGCCACAATAGAAGTTTCGCAGTCAGTCAATGACACATCCTATGCACATGCAACGGATATTTTCGACTTAACAAAGACGTCCGCAAACTTCCTGAACCGCTCAATCATAAACCTTAGGAATTGTTAGTCTGCCCAGACCCAAAAAATCGAGCTGCATATAAAAGATATCTAGCATTGACACGTTTCCAAATGAATTCAAGCTGGGGAACCGCTCAGGCGCAGACGAAGCGTTCGTCTTGCCAGGCTTTAAGCGTCTCAGCTATCTTGGCGTGTCTCGCGAACTACCTGAACTACCTGAAACTACCTGACTACGTATCCTGAACTACCTGAGACTACTTAAACTACCTGAAACTTATCCCGCACCTCTTCGCCTGGTTGCGAATGCATTGCAAACAACCTCGCTTGAGAGCGCACTGGCAGGATCCTCCAAATTCAAGCTGCGAGGTCAGCGTGTGGCCCTCCGCATTGATGGTGTCGAAGACTACGCAGAAACGTTTAACCGTGGTGGGGAAATCAGTGACGAACCACCCATGAAGACCCACCTACGGAAGGATCACGAACCAGTCGTAATGAAGGCGGCGCTTGAGATCCCGTCACCGGAAGAGAAAAACGAAAGAGGGAGGTGGGCAACGTGGCTCTCCAAGGGACCACGACACCCTGCGTGATCGTTCCATAGATTGGTTCCATCAGAGACGCCGTGCCAAGAGACGCTGCGCCTGACTTCCAAATGCTCGTGACTTCCCAGTAAATCCCTAAAATCGCCGCTTCCCAGTAAATCCCTAAAATCCGCCGCGGAATTTCACGGCCGATTGTGCAGGCTCGGCGGTCGCCTTGCAGTGTGGACGTGCTTGCGCCGGCCTTAGACCGGCTCACCTGCATATAAAAGCAGTGCATACAACAAGAGGGGCCAGCAGTCGCAGCATTTCAATCACTCAGCCAGGTAAGGTACTTCAGCCCAGGTCGGCTTGGCTACTGGTGTTTTTGGGAAGATGTGAGAATGCGGTAGTTTGTGGTGCCGTCATTATTAGTGAGACAGAGCTTACCGAGAAAGGGCGGCAGAGGGTGGAAACACTTGCTGTCAAGCGAACAGGAATCATTTAGTTGAATGTGTGGTTGAGACCTTGAAGCCGTCTGCCACCTGATGTTTGCTTAAAAGGTGACAGAAAACCCCAAATCCATAGAAACCTAAAACGCGACCAGCCTCCGTGGCAAAACTACAAGTTGACCTGTGATTTTCCAGATGCGGAGAGAAGGGGAAGGGGGGATTACGTGGAGTGAGTTCTATAAGTGTGGGCCACAAATGACTAACATGCGCTCGGGTGGCCGGTTGGATACCTCTCGTTCGGGTGGAGGGAGGGGTCAATTTGACCCCTGAAGTCCTAAAACTAAAAAACACCAAATTTACAGGGTGTGTTGACATGTATGTAAGCTCGCTTTTATCAAAATTTGAAGTTCCTAGGTCATAAACTTCACGCTAAACATGGTCAAACAAGGTAAAATCCAGACTGGTGTCTAAAGTGCCACCAAACCTTCTCATGCAACCATCATGCGCCTCGATGATTGTTCTAAGCAAAGGATCACCAGTGCCCATTTTAAGGTCAGTGACCTTGTTTGACCTTAAGAAGGACGTTGTGACCAAAATCATGCAGGATTCCTTTGTTTTTTAATTGGAATAAACGTCAAGGATTATGCTGGGCGGTATGTCCTTAAAAACAATGTGTTGACAAGGTTCATTTTAGGCCGGTGACCTAAGCTGACCTTTAAGAACTTTATGAAAGGTGCAAGATGCTGTCCATGTTATCATTTAATTGGAAATGAGCACAGGACTACCCCACGCAGCAAGCTCTGAAGTGAAAAAATCGTTTTGACCTCGGTGTGACGGAAAAGAAGATTCCGGAAAAACCTTCGGGTGTCAAATTGACCCGCACCCCAGCACGTGTCCCTTCATTCCTCTTATGCGTAGTAAAGTTCATTTATACACTGCTGTTCAATACTATAAACAAAAAGTCTTGGTAGAATGCACATGTTTGGGGCCTGTGGGGGGTTATTCAATAGGATTGGGTGCAGCACCCTCGCAATTCTCCTCACAGTAACTAGCCACAGATGAGCATGCGCTTTGCCCGCTTTGCTTCAGTTCACTGCGTAGAGCCCACGAGCTAAGCGATCGCCAACGGGCATGTGGAAACACCAACACCATTACGGGTCAGCAGCTGTTGTGCTTCGCGGTTTGACGAGTGATTTGTGTTGCGGCAGCTATGAAGATCGTCGCGCTCCTGCTCGTGGTCTGCGCCTCCGCGGCCTGGGCGAAGTGCACCTTTTTCTCATTTGGGAAGTTCTGCAGCGAAGGCTTGAACAACAAAGATACACCCATCACCACATATAGGCCGGTAAGTATGCGGAAAAACAGCAGCCGTCAAATGAGCACGTTTGGCACAGATAGACTGAATTGATTTGAGTCTTCGCGTCCTGATAAATGGAATGGAAACACGCCTTAGTTTAGCTAGTCAGGCTAGCAAACGTCACATGCATTTTGATACGCTGCATGCATCGCTATTTCGTTGGACTGGATTGCCTCGAATTCTGGAATCAGAATTGTGCAAAGAAAAATACGCTAGCAACTGAGTTAGACTGAAACAAACCACAAACATTAGGCAGTGCCAGTTATCTCGTCGTCTCGTACGGTTCAACATGAGTATGAACTGTCAGCTTGGACCGCCGCCAGGCGCGTCCTTTCCCTTCACTTGGTGTAGCGTGGCATAGTGTGCAATACACAGTAACCAGTGCATGATGAAAAGTGGCTTGCTCTTGTTTTAATTCTATTTCTTTTGCAGGGAGAGGACGGCTCGCCGCTTGCAGGCAGCATCGAACATGCGGCTATGCCCAACGTGCTAAGCATTATCAACTCGTCGCATGTTGGTGGGGGCCGATGATTTTGATCGAGCCATGGAGTGGGCGCAATTTTCGGACTTGTTCTGTAGTTGGGTTTTTGCAACCTTTTCAATAACTGCCTTAAGTTAAAATAAAAATACAGTGTCTACGAAGTGAGCTGTGTAAACGATGGCCGAAATATAAATCATGGCGTGATATTGGAGCAAACGCCTGAATGGTCTCTGAACACTATCGAGGGTCTCAACCCTTTTTCAGTCGCCATATCGATAAATTTGCAATATACGACCATGCCATATATTTTGTAATTCCATCGAAACCCACCAGAGACAAAAACAAAAACATTCAGATCAGCGTAACAACACAGACGTGTTTGGTCATAACATAGCACAGCATAACGACGCATATGCATAAGAACAACAGGACGACGTACCTCAGCAGATTTACCCATTCCACAGTAAAACGACGTGTCTCCATCGACATACTCCGGAGACGCGTCTCAACACAACGGCGTGCCGTCGGAACACAGGATGGCGGGAAGACGCACTCCACAGCTGAATGACGCATTCGATAGCAGAGCAATAAATCCTACAGCAAAACAACGCACTCCATGGTAGAGTGGCGTATCTCCATTGACGTACGCTGGCGAAAAAAAAACTAAAACTTCCAAATTAGCATTCCAAACATACTTGTGTAGCCATCACACAGCTCAACAGAACGGCTCATCTCAATCGGAACGATAGAACATATTCCACAGCAGAACGACGCATCCCCCAGCAGTATGACGCATCCCTTTGGACATACGCACGGGATCAGGTTCCAAATCAGTCACAACACAAACTCGCGTCAACTATCAACAACGCTTCAGCGCCGCACGCGCAACAACCGGACCTGCGTGTCATCACCACCGATCGGCAAGCTCCTTTGCGTCCCCTCCCCCGTTCACACGCCCACCTTGTTGCTAGAGCCCAGTACGACCTGGGAACAACACCGCAATCGCGCACATGCAGCAAGAAGTGTTGCAGACGGGTGGTGGATGGCGCTTGAACCAGGGCCCAGTGGTTGAGCAAAGAATGTGGATGACATCGCTCGCAGCAGAAACGAACCGCCACTGTATCCTGCATCTTCCGCCACCGTCATCTCCTCCGGCTCCAAGGTAAAGCGGCTTCTTGCCACGCCACTGTGCCTCGGCTGCCGGCTGTTGTCGTCGACAGCTGGGAATAGGTCAGGGTCACGGCACCGGATGTCCGCAGAAACCGCATCTAACGTAAGCCCAACAGCAACTTGTTTCAAAGCAGAATGTAAATGTTCTTCAACCCAGCTCCAGCTTAGACATGAGCAGCTACAGGTTCTATTCACGATTGAACGCTTGCCGTGGCGGTCCTGGGGACAGCGGTGCCAGGACAAGGTGTTAGCCAGGGGCAAGGCATACATTACAAAACGTGGTATATATGTCACTCCCGTCACCAAGAGCGGGGAGCGGACGACTCGCACTGGATGCCAGGAGGATCCTCTCCCCCCCCCCCCCTGGCAGGCACACCAGCTTCATGTCTTAACAGCTTAAACAGCTTAAAGTGCCAGCTGATGAGGGCGAATTCAGGATTTCGTTAAGGGAGGGGTCGCGCTTCACTGTTGTGTTCCCTGGAAATCGGTGCTCCCCCAACCCTTCAAAAAGGTCCCTGGATTCCGACCACTCCATTTTCAGATACTTGGCTCTTAATCAGGAAACTTCCTCCGCATATCGTGGAGGGCCATACTTGGTAAATACACACACACACACACACACACACACACACACACACACACACACACACACACACACACACACACACACACACACACACACACACACACACACACACACACACACACACACACACACACACACACACACACACACACACACACACACACACACACACACACACACACACACACACACACACACATCTATCTATCTATATATATATATATATATATATATATATATATATATATATATATAAATGGCACGCGTTTAGTTTTCCAGGGACTGATGGGTCTTACCATCCTGGGCTAAGTACTCCGGGGAGATCAGCAAAACGCATTGAATTTGGCTATTAAATACCCACGAAGACAGGTACGGTAATACGACTGGAATAATTAGCCATTGTTAACTTACGTACAGCGAAACCAGCATAATGCATTTTGAAGTTTGCTTACCATACAACGAATCATTGAATGCGAAAGCAAGTAACTTGTACATGAATTTGAAGTCGTAATGACTTAAGTGAAATACTAAAGTGCTTGGGGTCGTGGCGGAAAACGGGGAAACCATTGATGCTCGTGCAATATTTGTTATGTGCAATATTTGTTGTGTATTTGCTATGTGCTATTGCTACTATACTTCCAAGCCCAAGAACCCCAGCGACTCCAGCCGCTTGCACCCACTCTTGGTTTGTTTACAAAATGTGCCACAATCGTGAGCTGCGCGCCAAATGCAAGGTTTTCACGCATCACTATTTTTTGGTCTTACCAACACACCACGAAAGCAGAGGCTGGTGCAAACAACACCAAGGCCTGGTAGATAATTTTACTCGACGTATTTCCTTTTCCCGAGAAAACTTGACCACTAAATTGCGTCACTCACGAAATTCAGGAATGGAAAATTCAAGAAACGTCTTTTAAATTAAATTTACAAGATGAATATCATCATTTGAGCACTCATGTTAAGAGATTTTACGTCAAGTCAGGTGATTACAAAATTTTGCCAGAAAGGTATCATTGTTTATATTTTTTAACTACTTTCGTTTTTCTTGGTATCATGCGAGTGTGATATCACTTTACTCTTCCTTCCTTTTCGATTGTCTCTAGAGGTACCATCTGCAGC
>NW_023596448.1:30197187-30247187 GCF_011947565.3 Pollicipes pollicipes
CGCACACACATGCATAAGCACACGCACAAGTGTAGCTGTGCAACACAGCAAATTCCGCGCTTATGGCCTTCTTGTAGCCAGTTTCTCAAAACAGAAAAAGAAAGTGACAACAGTTTCCCAAACCGGAACTTAGTATATTTTGGGCGTAAATTGTACGTTTTTGGCGTAAAATCGTATAACCCAGTTTCTCAAAGCAAAAATATACAACTTACAACTACAACCTACGACACAAAAAAATACACAGAACATGTACAATCTACGACACAAATATACACAAACAATCTTGCATGAGTTTCTCAAGGCCAAGAACAAATGTACGACTGAGCCTCAAGGCCAAGAACAAATGTACAACTGAGCTTAATTTTGATAAGTCCTTGATGAATTTGGCAATGCAATCAACGCAAGCGTCTGTCGTACATTATAACACTGACCTTAGGACTGTTACTTACCTTGCGCCTACCCTGCGCCTGCGCGCGCGCGCGCGCGCGCGCGCGCGTGTGTGTGTGTGTGTGTGTGTGTGTGTGTGTGTGTGTGTGTGTGTGTGTGTGTGTGTGTGTGTGTGTGTGTGTGTGTGTGTGTGTGTGTGTGTGTGTGTGTGTGTGTGTGTGTGTATGTGTGTGTGTGTGTGTGTCTGTGTATATTTACCAACTCTGGCTAGCCCTCCACTATACGCGGAAGAAGTTTCCTGATTAAGAGCCAAGAATCTGAAAATGGAGTGGTCGGAATCCAGGGACCTTTTTGAAAGGTTGGGGGAGCACCGAGTTCCAAGGAACACAACAGTGAAGGGTAGTAACGCGCCTAGTGCGCCCATCAGTATTTTTTTCTTGGCGACCAAGTCTGGTCAGCACGCTATTGACTAGTTCCGTATACAGCCGGCAAAGCGCCGTGAAAACGCAAAAATTGTCATTTCGTCCAATCTGGGATTTATTTTTACGTGTGATAGTGCTCCCACAGTGGCATTGTTTGTGCACTGTCACACCCGCCGTGCAAACGTCAAAGTGTTTTTTTATTGATTTACGTAATTCTATAAACAGGGGGTTCGCCAGCACTAAGTGCACACGTAGTTGGGGCACGAACGGAAGAAAATCAATGTTGTCAAAAAGAGCTCCGTTGCACTAGCTTCTGGTGTCTGAAAAAATGGTGGTGACGGAGGCACACAGTTGATTGCGTTGTAGGCACCTGTGAGCATTTTTGCCCGGAGAGGGTAATCTGCCCAAAACGCCAGTGGCCAGCTGTGACGACAGCTGGCAATACACCGTCATGACGCACAAAACGTCATGTCTTTCTATCAGTGACTTATTCTGTCGTTTGATAGTGCTCCTAAAACGACATTGTTTGTCGTTTGTCGTTTTAAAACGACAGTCACATCCGCTACAGACGCACAAATGTACGTTTTTTCCTTCTGTATTTCTAGAAACAGCCGGTTTGGCATCACGAAGTGTACACGTCGCTGGTGCATCGGCAGAAAAAAACTGTGACGCCATTTAAGAACGCTGTTGTGCTGGCACATGATAGCTGAGAAGAGGGCTAGCAAACATACACAGTGGTTGTCTTGGTGTGAGTTTATAAGCAGTTTTGTCCGGTGACGGTAATCTGGCCAACACGAAGCAATGTACCGTCATAACGCGACAAATGTGATGTGACCCGATCGGGGATTTATAATTACGTTTGATAGTCCTCTCACAACGACCTTGTTTGAGCGCGGGCACACCCGTCGTGCACACATCGATGTACTTTGTATTTTTCCGTTATTATAGAAACTGCCGGTTCGCCAGCACGAAGTGCACACACTGTCGGGTCATCGACCGGGAACAATCCATGACGTCATCAAAGAACGCTGTTGCACTGACGCCTGATAGCTAAAGAAACGTGCTAGCGAAATTGCCCAGTGGAGTTTGATGTCTGCACACCTAACAAATTTGACTCGGTGACGATATTCTGGCCAACACACTACCGGCCAGCTGGTGGCCGCTGTTGAAAATGCAACGTCGTAACGCAAAGGGCCTCATGTATTTCGATCGGTAACATATTTTGTCCTTTCATAGTGCTTCCACATCGACATTGTTTGAGTAAGGTCACACCTGCCGTGCCCGCTAACTAAAAGTATTTGTATTACCTTGCGTAGTTCTAGAAACGGCAGGTACGCAATACGAAGTGCACACGTTAGCCTCATCGAGCAGGAAAAAATCAATGAGCGTCATGTCAATCAAAAGTCATGAAAAAAGGCTGCTGCATTATCACCTATTGTCTGAAAGCCAGTGCTAGCGAAGATGCACAGTGGATTGCGCCGCGTGCACCTACAAGGAATTTTGCCCGGCGACGGCAAGGGTGAGAAAAGCTTCGGATTTACCGGATGTGATCGGCGACAAAGACCTTTGCGAGCCAATTGGTGACAAATTTCTGAAAATGAAAACAAATTTCAGCAAACAAGACCATATTACAACAGATTATCTGAGCTTGACGGAACTTAAAGCCCAGTATTGGTCTGTAGTCGTTAACGCTTGCAGTGTGAGCACAAGTTGAAAGGCTGACGTTTCGCTGTATGATCAAGGTGAGCCAAAGGATGCTGTCAAACATAGTAGCTTTAATCAGTACAGTTTTTAGCAGGTGCAAGAAACATACTAGGAACTTTACCATTTCAGTGCCGACGCAAAGATGAGTGGAGACGCAATGCTTTTTCAATGCCCCTCAGATCAGTGCTTTTCCCATATTTTTGAGCCAAGATTCGCTTCAAATACTAAACAGTATTAAATACCAAATAACTAGACTTATTGCTAGTCATAAGAATCGTTGTTGGCCACAGCATCTCTCGACGAAGGTAGTTAGTTTGGCACGCAGCGTTTAAAGTGTGCCATTTGAGACAAATGCGCTTGATTGCTCGCCACGCGGTAACGCGTTGGGTTCAGTGCAAGACTGTGGGCTGCTGTTGGTTGGGTTCATGTCGTGAGAAGCTGACTGGCTAGAAAACGTAGCTGATCGTCAGTTTTTTAAGGTAGTAATATTAGAAGGCCTCACCGATCCACGAGGGCTGTTTTTGTGGAGGGCTGAGGGCTGTTTTTTACTGGTGTAGGCCTCTCACATTGTACACTGCACCTCAGGCTTAGCGCAATGATCGGGGGACAGGCGCGAGATAAAACGGCAATAGTTGTCATCATATTGCATATAAAGGTAAATAAAGGCGCGACAGGTGTTCAAAAATGTTGTCTTTGCGTCTGTTGATGCCAATATTTTATGGGTTTTGCTCTAAACGATTGGGAGCTTGCAAGGAAGTGTGAGTCCTGCACCGGCAATTACTATGTCAAGTTGATGAAGGTCGCCAACGCTTTCAGCTGATTGTGCGGTGGCGTCACAAAACCAAAAGTGATATTGTTTCAGGTGCTTGTAGAACCATGTTATCGGTACATGTAGGGCTGCGGGGATGCCGTTTTGCAAAATGCGTGAAGGGAAGCGGGGTAAGTGGGAGAGGGTGCAGAAAGAAACATGGATGAACCTACCTCCGAAATGCATAGACCGGAAAAAAAACAATGACGTCGCCGATGAGCGCTGTTGCCCTGGCACCTCACCGCCGGAAAACATTGCCGACGTTTATAAACAGTGGATTACAGGAAGTATTTTTTATGAAATTTCCTACTCCTTGATGCAGCCGGTTCGTAGGAGAGAGTTCGAGAGCTCGCACGCTCTTGGGGCACCGACCGGAAAAAATAAATGCCGTCATCAAAGAACGCTGTTGCTCTAGTACCTAAAACCTGGAGAATAGCTGAAGAAGAATGAACAATACAATATATGAATAATATAATATAGTCATATAAATAATTATTAATAATAACTGAAGAATAATAATGCTGACGAATATGCACAATGGATTGCCCGGCGCGCACCGATAAGAAGTTTTGTGCGGTGACGGTAATATGGCAAAGACCCTGCCGGTCGGCTTTGGCCATGACCGACCGGTTGCGTGTTGGCCAGACTACCGTCATCAGACAAAACTGCTTATAGGTGGAGGTAACACCATGCACTGGGCATATCTATTAACACCGTCCTTCAGCTAAGAGGTACTTGTGAAAAAGCATTCTCTGATGACGACATCGACTTGTCGCGATTGGTGTCCCATCGGTGTGTGCCCCCCGTGATGGCGATCCGGCTGTCTCTCGTATTACGGAAGGAAATAAAGCAAATTATTCGACCCCAGTACGGCGGGTCTGATCATGCTCAATGCAGTTATTAGAGAACTAACGGACGTCAGCAATAGTTCCCAATGGGACGACATGGTCTTTTTCGCATTCTGACGGTCCCATGCCGTTTGTTGCCAGAGCTCGCCGGTAGCGTGTTGGCCAGAAAACGTTCATCCGACAAAATGACTTATAGGCGCACGCCAAGACATTTACTGTGCATGTTCGACAGCACATTTATTTTCCTATCTTGCCTTAGTGCAAGAGTGTTTTTTAATGACGCCATTTATTTTTCCCGGTCGATGCCCCAACGGTCTTTGCACTCTGTCTTGGCACACCTGCTGTTTCCAGGATAACGGAAGGCATTAACAACTATTTGATGCTTGCACGCGCGGATGCGACCGTTCTTAGACAATCGCGATGACCTGCCGATTGTTTTAACGGCTGGCCGGCAGCGTGCTGGCAAGGTTACGGTCGTCTGGCAAAAATTACTTCATGGTCCAATCAAATGCTTCAACTCTGTACATTCGTTGCCAATGCACTTCAGGTGTCAGGTGCCAGCGCAACGGCTTTATTTGACATCGATTTTTCCCGGTCGGTGCCGCAACGGCATGTGCGGTCGGTCCCGACCAAGGAGCTGTTGCTAGAATTACTAAAGGCATTAAAAATGCAATTTCCCGTGCATGGCGAGTGTCGTCATGCTTTCGCAATGTTTTTTGTTGGAAGCAATACCAGACGGCATTATAATTCCGGGATCGGAGGACAAGACCTTGTTGCGTTATTTCGGTCGCCTGCCGACTGTAGCCAGAACTCGCCACGCGGTCGCCCCGATTACACTCACCCGGAGGCGGTCGCCCCGATTACACTCACCCGGAGGCGGTCGCCCCGATTACACTCACCCGGAGGCGGTCGTCCCGATTACACTCACCCGGAGGCGGTCGCCCCGATTACACTCACTCGGAGGTGGTCGCCCCGATTACACTCACTATGTCTTGGCCTACTCATAGGCGCAGGCCAAGACAACCACCATGCATGTTTATTAGCACCGTTCTTAAGCTATCAGGTGCAAGTACAACAGCGTTATTTGATGACGTCATCAATTTTGCGCGGTCGATGCCCTAACGGCGTACTCATTCCGTGTTCAGAACGGACGGTTTTTAGAATTCTGTAAGGCAGGAGTAACAACATTCATGCGTGCACAGCGGGCGTGACCATGTAAAAATGTCGTTGTGGGAGCACTACCACAAGCCAGAATAAATTCCAGATCGGACGAAATGAATCTGTTCCGTTGTTACGCCCTATTGCCGACTGTGGCAAAAAAAAAAAATTGGCGCACACGGACACAACTTTTGTATATATTCGTCAGCATTAATCTTCAGCTATCAGGTGACAGTGCAACAGCTTTCTTTGATGAAGACAATGATTATTCCCGGTCATACACCAACAGAGTGTGCAGTGAGCTCCGCACTGGCGAAAAGTCAGTATCGAGAATTGCGGAAGGCAAAATTAAGTACTTTCATGGGTGCAGTGCGAGTGTGACCGTTTTGAGCAATGTCGTTTATGACCATGTGTCTATATCGACGATAAAACGTCAGTATCAATAACCAATCGGACGATTTGACTTTTTGTGATATGAAGGTGCGTTGTCGGCTTTCGCGACACCGTGCCAAGAACAGTTTGACCAGATTACAGTCAACCGACATCTTCAGCTATCAAGTGCCAGTGCAACGGTGTTGTTTGATACGTCATTGATTTCTCACCATCGATGCAACAACGGCTGAGGCTGATGTACCCCGTGGTGGCGACACGCCTTCTTCCAGAATTACAGAAGATAATGCAAAATGACTCCCAATAAAATGTGATATATTGATATCCGCCTCTATCTTTAGGTTTGCGTTTGAACATAACAAGTTAGTGATGTCGGCAAACCGACTCCCAATGATAAAAAATGACTCCCAATAAAATATGATGTATTGATACCTGCCTCTATCTTTAGGTTTGCGTTTGAACATGACAAGGTAGCGATGTCGGCAAACTGGAAGGAACACTAGCACCCATGCTGCAGGGGTTGTTAGAGGTAATTTGCTACTTCACTACGATTTTGCCAACCTTTGGAGCCTATTGATGTGTTACAGCATGTAATTAATCCATTGCATACCATCATACTAACGATTTATTTAGGCAACAGGGACACGTCAGCACAGCCCGTCAATGCACACGCTTTGTATAAGCTTGCATGATAGAGTTTTGCAAAATTGTTTTTCACTTAAGAATTTCGAAAATATGCGTACACAGTGAGTGCGATCATGCTTGAAAAATGACCTTGAAG
This sequence comes from Pollicipes pollicipes, assembly GCF_011947565.3. Classification (NCBI taxonomy): domain Eukaryota; kingdom Metazoa; phylum Arthropoda; class Thecostraca; order Pollicipedomorpha; family Pollicipedidae; genus Pollicipes; species Pollicipes pollicipes. The sequence continues at coordinate 30,203,686 of NW_023596448.1, forward strand.
GAACACTGTAAACGCCACATTGCATCTTAGACCGAAGGATATGGCGTTTTTGTATTATGTCGGTGCATTCCCGACAATCACCACAGCCGGCCACTAAAGTTTTGCTCAGATTGCTCCCACCGGGCAGAAGTCCTTACAGGTGCATGCCAAGGAATTCACCGTGTACATTCGTTACCATTGTTCTTGACCTATCCTGTAAATGTGCAACAGCTATATTTGACGTGGTCATTGATTTTTTCCGGCCGATACCTCAACGGCATGTGCAATCCGTGCCAGCCAAACGGATGTGTATATAATTACAAACGCGAATGAGAAATATTATTACGCGTGCACGGCTGCTCCATCATGATTCCACAATGCCATTTTTGGATCACTATCAAGCACAAGTGTCAGTCCTCAGTCGAAAGACATGACTATTTTTGCGTTATCATGGTGCATTGCTGGTTGATGCGGCAGAGTTGCGATAGCATTTTGGCCGGGTTACGGTCTTACCAAAAATTATTTCAAGCACAAACCAAAACACCGCTGTGTGTGTTTGTTAGCAATGTTGTTCACATATCAGATGCCAGTGCAACATGGTTCTTAGTTAAAGAGAATGTTCCACGTTTACTTGGGGGTTTGAACTGAAAAAAGCCATCTTGAGGATATTTTGGTGCAGTTCACGACCGTGCCCTTTTTAAGACCCAAGATTTTCTGGTTCCTGAGATATACGCCCGCAAAAGTGCGAACAAGTTTATTGGGAGACTACTTCGCATTGATGTCGTCATAGAACGGTCATACGATTGCCGTTACATTACAGCTTGTTTTCTGCTTGAAGTCAAAACAGCATGGCCGCTCATACATTCGCAAGAGTGATGATGCGGCAAATATGACACAATCCGCGGAAGGCGATCAGCTGCTAGTAAGATTTCGATGCTGAATGCGTGTCGCGAACGCAAGTGTGGGCACTTTCGTGGTGTACGGCACTCGTCGCCAACGAAACTCCCTCAGGAATGTAATAAAAAGAATACGGGACGGGAAATTTGCCTTTTTCTCCTGCTGGCGTTTTTTCTTCTTCTTCTACTGACGTACTTCTTACAGACAGCTCGGTTGGCGCCCTGTGCACCGGAGCAAAGAACCTTGTACCGGTTTATGGTTTAGCAAAGCATTATAGAATTAGGAGAATGCTACAGTAGTTTTGTATACAAATTTTATGAACTATTTAACGCATATGCAGAACAAATTTGGATTTTGAACAAAAAAACTGTGTCCTGCAAGTACAGACACTTAAGTTTTATAAGCTGTTATCTCACAGGCTTGACATAGAGTAGTCAACTAATGTAGCATCTAGTGTAACGGCATGGGTCAGCGCTGTCATCGTGGTACTATCTCAGTGCTATACTATGGCACAGTAAAATGAACAATGATGGTTTTGTAATGTGATCACTGCTGCTTTCATAATAACTTTCATCATGAAGAGATGGGTCAAGCATGCCTTCTTGTATTACCTCCGCATCTGGCATATGGGTGACCAACAACACATGATACAAGGTTTAAATCACTTTCATCACTGCATACAACCAATAAGTGACATCACTTGTTCAGTCTGTTTTCGGAATCCACAACACATAGATGACAAAAGGCCAACACATCTGCTGCCACAGCCATGCAACATGTTGCAGCAATTAGACTGCTTCACTCAAAAATATCGTTCATGCAAGTAATAATGCATGTATAACAAGAACATATTACATGTAGTAAAATGTCACTGCGAACCTGCTGACTTTGCACCATGTTGGAGACATGGCAAGTGCTTGTAGTTATGGTTAGATGGGCAACATGCGAAGAAGTGGTGGAGCCGTCTCCGGACAATGGTGACTCACAAGCAATGCTCGCCTAAATACAAAATTTGTTTAGACAGTCGTACGTGTACCCATAATAATTTCATCATCATCATCACTGTATTACTAAAGGAACAATGCTGCACTTAACAGAGTCAAAATTTCGCATTTCGCAAAAATGAACACGTGCTGAGAGAAAAGAACGCAAAACTCCCATAGGGTTAGCACGGCAACGCCAATTTCGAGATTCCGGCCGACGGCCCGACGCGCCTCGCGTTCCGGGCCGTATCTCGGTAACCAACGGTCGCAGCGACATGCAACTTGCACGTTGCGATAGAGCACGGAATGAGCGATCGCAACCGGGTGTTTTATTGTGCCACGTCACACGTGGCACGTGCACACTCGTTGACAAGATGAAATGGGCCGTTTTTGACGCGGTTTTACGTTCACCGTTATATCTCGGTGTAAAAAGAAGGTAGAGGCATACATTTTGTTTATCAACATTCACAATCGACGCAGCTACATTTTTCGTGTGCATCGCAAGCTTCTACAACGCCCCATTGCGCTGGAACTTGCGGGGCAAATTGCGGAATGCGAGGTTTTAAAAACCAGCGCCGAATACAAGCCGCCACCGTCAAAACGATGCGTGATCTAGCGTTGAAAACTACATCGTCGTGTCGGCCGATTCGTTCCGTCTCTGATGGACCCTTTTGTTGACCGCATTAAAAAAAAAAATGTTGCTCGCAAATAAGCCTAGACTGAGGGGTTACCAGATGGCTTTTTCGCCACGACGGCGGCAAGTTGCTGCCCTAGCTCCCAGCGTACGTCCAAGGTGTTAAGGGTTAAAATGGCCGTTCGCGCGACCGGCTTTCGACTTTGTTCATTTAGCCAGCCTTGGAGCATTCTAGCGTCCCTTCAGCGTATATTTCTTCGTACATGCGTTTCTAGGCAACCCATGTAAACAACGTGAGCAATAGTGCTGACAGATTCCGGTGGATTCGTGAAATTTCAACACATTTCCGGCGCACAAGCGACGTATTGAAAACGCGTTTCTATAAACTCGGTTCGACTTCGGCGTCGCAGCATTACTGTGGGGCACGGGGATACCGGCGTTTTGTGTGGGTCTTTCGTTGGTTTTAGTTGTGCTGCTATTAACTTATCATCCCTGCGTGGGGCGGGCCTTGCAATCTGATTATCCTCGCAGGTAAATTTTGGGTGTAATCGGCTGGATTGTGCCTGGTTTAAAACAGTTATTATCTGTCATAACATTTTTATTGGCCATGTGTATAACCGCACCGGATGGTAAGTGCATATACAGTGGTTTTCTTTATGCTATGTGGTACATGATATTGTAATATACAGTAGTGTTCCTTTTTCTTAAAATATTGCTGTTTTGATGGAAAATTGACTGTTTTAATCAATCCGCTAGTGAATTTAGTAAAGAAGTGTACAAAGATCAGTGGTAGGAAGTGATAAATAGGTTTACTAACTGAAGCCATCATAACACAAAATTTATGCATCCAGTCAGAAAAAATAATCTGCTTCGCTGGATACCTACAAGACATCTGTGCTTGGATCTTCATGCTGGAATGTGAAACTCTGGGCACGCCAAATCACATTGAATTTTCTAATTATTGGTGTGTAAAGAGATTTTTCGGCATATGTGTACCTGAAACTGCCTTTGTGACATCATGATTCCTTGAAACATTGGCTCTCTTACCATTGGAGTTGGTAGCACCTGTGTGCCAAACTATGAGACCTTAGATTAGAGGGTTTGTGCTGGATTGTTCCCAAGACATCACTGCTTTGTTGTACATGGTCTACCCTACCCCAGACAGCCAAATGGGTTTCCAAAACTGGTTTCCGCTAAGCTGGTGTAACGCCGTGCGTCTACGGATTCCACGTGCCAACTCTCCGGCCCAGATTTCTGCCAACATCGCGCTGTACCATTCTGATACAGACCGCGAACGCGTGGACCGGAGCAGCGAACGCCATATCTGCTCCTGCTGCCACCTGCTGACCGACAGCCAGCGTCATCTACCAGCTGTAACCTGCAGCACTGGCAGCCATCGCCGCCTACCTGCTTTTCCCACAGTGCGCGGAGCGCGGCCCGGGTGGCCGAGCAGTTGGGCGCCGCTTGGGAGCCGTGGGGAGCGGTGCACCGCGCGGCCCAGAGGCCTCTGGGTCGCCGTCCCCGGTGCCAGCACCCAGCTCCCTGCCTGCATGGGAACAAAACTACGGCCCCAGGCGTCGTCATCAGCGAACATGAACCGCCCTCAGACGCAGAGAGAGGAATTACGATGAACCCGTGAAAGTTCCAGTTCGCTCGGCAGTCGCTTGACTGCAGCGGTTGTCGGATCTCTGACCAGGGCCACACGATCGACGACGGCAAGCTGCAGGCGGTCTCAGAGCTCCCGCGTCCAGAGAACTTAACTGACTTGAGGTCGTTCTTGAGACTCTCCTATCAGCTGGCGGGCTTCTCAGCAGACATCACCAGCGCGGCCCAGCCTCTCCAAAACCTGCTGAAGCTGCACACTGTCTGTAGATGGGCCTAGCAATACGAGGAGGCGTTTCAGGACGTTAAAGGCGCGCTGGTGGCGTCACCCGTGCTGGCGTTCTTTGACTCGCGGCTGTCCACCATGCTCCGGACGGACTCTCCACCAACCCACGGGCTGGGTTTTGTCTTGTAGCAGCGCCACGGAGAGACGTGGAATTTAGCCCAGTGTAGCTTTTGCTTTTTCAGAGACAACGAGTCACGCCATGCAGTGGTGGAGCAGGAAGGTCTGGCCTGTCCGTGGGCCCTCCGAAATTGCGATATCTTTTTGGCCGGCCTGCCACACTTCAACCCATCGTGGATCATCGGCCACTCGTCCTGATCCTGAATTCGGGGAGGCTGTCTGCGATCGACAGCCCTCGTCTCCAGCGGATGCGGGAAATAATGTTGAACTACAGCTTCACTGCCCTGTGGCAGACAGACACCTCGCATTGTATTCCGGACGCCCTGTCGCGCTCCCCGTCTGCGATCCCGCGCCGGGAGATGACAGTGATGGACAGATAACAGGTAGGAAATGAATGCAGGCGTAGCTGGCTAAGCTGACCAAACATCTGCCATCTGGCGATGCAGGAGGCAGACGCATTTCCAGTGGCGCCGCCTGTGATGCTGATATCGCCGCCTACGCGTCATGGCCTACAGTGGTATCCACGCCGACAACCTACCCCAAAAACTTTAGGTCTTTCCGATTTTGGCCACTTGAGTTTATCTCCTCGATTTGGAACTAAACACAAACTTTCAAAATATTTCGTAGAGTTGCAATTGTTTTGCTGCTGAGGAATGACTTCCCATTTCAAGTGAATGGGAGCTACCTTTTGTGGAAAGCCTACACTGGGGCGTAGGTCACAGATGATCATTTAAGTAATTGATCATCGATGATTACCGCTGTCGCTGGCCAAGTTGTATAACCACCATAGGCACGATTATGCAACCAATGCACTTGCCACTGTTTGGGAAAACATGCGTTAACCTTCATCGGCGCCCCCCCCCCCCCCACTCTGTGTTTTTTATGCGACTGCACATTGCAGCCAATTGTTGTATATCTCAGTCCAGGCGTGTTCCTTTGAGAGGCTTGCCGAACATTTGCGGACTGCCTTAACATATGCAGGAGTTATTATGACAAAATACTGGTTGTCTTTAGGTTACTCATCAGAACAAAAGTAACATGATATCAAAAGCGATGTGTTTAAATTTGTATTACCACTATACGATAACTCCTCTGGATTTGTTTGGTCTAGTATTTTCTGTTTGTCTGTTAACATTGAGGGGGCTCAGAAGGCTACCGATTATGAGATTGTTTCGGTTGTACGAGATCTGTAATCCAAAAGCCAGATGCGGTTATCTGAAGATGTTTTGTTTCCTGATATAATGTTCAGCTGCCTGCTCGACTTTCGACCCAACTCATTCTTTAGAATGCTGCTGGTATTCACACAAAGCATAAGGATGAAGGAAATAAAACAAGGATATCACGTTGACTGGTGACCACGAGCATAGGCGCAGGAATGTTTCAAGAAGTAGGGGGGGGGGGCAAGCTCGGGGTGTACTTCAGGAACTTTTTTGGAAAGCCAACCCGATGACCGCGGGGGGGGGTGTAGGTATGGACGTTGTTACCGCTCTTTACTCAAATGTCATGGCTGCTATGCTAGATATGCATCTAGAGCTGTTTCTCACAGTTGCACAATCTTGCATGTTCGACTCATCCGTCATTTGGCAAATAACGTTATCCAGCTTCCCTAGATTATTCGTCCATTTTAACATTGTCTTTCCTGGGAACACGAAATTCCACCAGCGGGTAGGCATTTTGGGTCATTGAGGAAGCGTTTGCCTGCGCAGTGTAGATGCCAAAATACGGACTGGATATAGACTGGTGAAAATTTTGAAAATGGATCCATGACTGACAGTGCGACAGATTTTTCATGCGCCTTCATTTCGCTGGCTGCTTTTCAAGAGATAAGACTTGTCTTAGCGCTTTAGGCGGAAACAAATTCGGGAGCTTGAAACTGCTAGAAACAATGACAAAAGCCATAATACTGGAGGTTCTCTTTTAAGAATCAAGCCACATAATAAGGCCCATCTGCCATATATTCCTTATCTGGGCCCTGCTCCTGTCCGCCGTCGGTGGCCACTGCCCTGGCCCGGATGCCTCCCGCATGACTGATTCCGAACTGATCGTATGGCTGCTTTGTTGCATACTTTCGGATCAGCGTTACTACTACATGGTCTATGAAACATGTGCTGAACACCTGCGACAGTATCTTTTTCCGAATTATCTTCCCTCACGCCACACCATCGCAGAAAAATAGCCTCCGGGAAGCTGTCTACCTTAGGTATGAATTGGTCCAACAAACACTTCACTGCTCATTATGCAGCATATACGACTTGATCTGCTTTTGTGTGTAGGCAGGGGAGTATCCAGAGCCTTGCCAAGGAGGAACGCAAGGTTGACAAAAGCCCATCTTATGCTGGTCTCCCCCCCCCAAAAAAAAAGAACCCGGATATAGCTTACTCGTTAACAAGTGAGCGGTTTTCTTCGTTTTATTGTTGTTCTTGCCTTGTAGCCAGAACAGAAACCAAGAGCTACCGTGAGCTCAATTCTGTTTGTATTTTGAGGCCAATAAACTGCAGAAATCAATTACTGAACGACTGAATGGAATAAATCACCGGCGCTCTTAATTTACAACGGTTAGTCGACTCTTTCTAAACCGATAGAATTCAGCATTTTTGTCAAAATTTTTTATCTGGGTTCTATAGACATTGAGGACATTGTGAATGTAGGTTGTAGATCGATACGTTTGAACCAAATTTGAGGATGAAAGCTTGATTGCAGATCGAGTGGTCAACAATGTGTTTTAACATGGCCAAGCCATGTTCGTCTGCAAATGTTCACCATTCAATCAGAATCGATTAGTGATGCAATTTATGTAACGTGCTTTTTAACATGCACGCAATAACAATAAAAGTGTTATTGCGATGGATCCGGAATATTTGGCTCCAGGTGACAACTAAGACGGTTCCAATTTTCGTTGGTGACTGAAGACACTTTCACCCCCGGTAACCACCAGTTGGATAGCACTTGATCTTGGCGGATTTTTTGTACTGGCTTTGCAGGAAGTTAGGCTAAATAAATTTCTATTCAGCTAAACTGGAACAACAAAGACGGAACTTCGCACTACCTGAATGATTTTTGTCTTGTGACATGTATTATGCTGCGTATTAAATCGCAGCCCCCGATATCATGAGGCGGACGATATTATCCTTAACGCATGTTGAGCTTACAACGCGATGTAAAAAGTACGATACCGGTTGTGCACATCGCCCCATTCAGCTGCCTTCGTCTCATAGTCCAGACATATGTGTCTATGAATTTGCGCCCACCACCGTGCCACACCGCCCGCCCTTATCCGAGGTTCGGACCGCATGCCCCTTCTGGTTCCACCCCCTCCGCGGGGGGCCTCATCTCGGCCCTCATGCCCTCATCTGCATGCCCCTTCTGGTTCCACCCCCTCCGCGGGGGGCCTCATCTCGGCCCTCATGCCCTCATCTGCATGCCCCTTCTGGTTCCACCCCCTCCGCGGGGGGCCTCATCTCGGCCCTCATGCCCTCATCTGCATGCCCCTTCTGGTTCCACCCCCTCCGCGGGGGGCCTCCTTCGTACTGGCCGCGCGACTGAAAACGACCAACTCCAACAGCCAACACAACACATCTCGAACTACTAGAATGACTAAATCGACAGCGAATCGGATAAGTATTGCTGGAACGAAACCCAGTCATGGAGGCATGGGCCACCCCCCCCCCCCCGTCCCCCCGTCCCCCCCCCCCCCCCGTCCCCTAAGTCCCAAACGGGCTCGGGACAGACGATTAGGGGCCAGATTCGAGGACCGGCTGGGCTGTCCGGAGATTGTATCAAAGCCGTCTAGTGCCGGACAGTGTGCGTCAGGGTCCACAGCACCTAAAAGCAGATGCTGTGCCGGAAAGGGCCCGAACTTGCCCGATAAACTTTTCTGAACAGCTGGATATGAAGAAGTGACAACGGCACCCAGTGATCCCAGGCGGTCACCCATCCAAGTACTAACCGGGCCCCATGCCGCCTAACTTCAGTGATCGGACGGGAACTGGTATTTTCAGCATGGTATGGTCGTTGCCGTGCGACAGCGTTGCCAGTGGCCGCGCGAATTCGGCCGCGATCAGCGCATGGCGACCGGCGTGCACTGTGCAGATATTTGTTCGTACATGCGTTGCCAGACAACCAATGTCAACAACGTGAGCAGAAATGCTGGCAGATTCTGGTTGGTTCGTCATGTTTCGCGACATTTCCGGCGCACAAGTGATGTATGGAAAAGCGCGCTTCTAAGCCTTGCAGTCTGATCGAGGCTATCTACCAGGGCTATCAAGGCTAGTCTGATCATGCGCACAGAGGAAGTTTGCGGCGCTATTGGCTGGATTGGATCTGGTTTTACACAGTTGTTGTGTTTCATAGCATTTGTATTGGCCATGTGTATAACCATACGGAAATAATAAGCTCACACACAGCAGTTTTCCTCATGCTTTATGACACATTCCATTGCAATGTACAGTAGAGTACCTCATTCTTACTATACTGCCATCTGGATGGAAAACTAACTATTCTAACTAAACTAACTATTCTAACTAAACTAACTATTCTAACTAAACTAACTATTCTAACTAAACTAACTATTCTAATCAATCTGCTAGTGAATTTAGCAAAGAAGTGTGCATATGTCAGTGGTAAGAAGCGATACATAGGTTTATAAACTGAAGTTATTATAACGCAAAATGTCTGCATCAAGTCGGACAAAAATCTGCTGCTGCACCAGACACCTACCAGACATCTGTGTCTGGATGCTCACACTTGTGTTGAAACTCTGGCCAGGTCAAATTGTACTGAACTGTCAAATTATTGGTGTGTAAAGAGATGCTATTGGCATATGTCTGCCTGAAACTGCCTTTGTGACATGATTCGTTTCAAAATTGGCTCTCTTACCACTTGAGTGGAGTTGGTGGCACCTGCGTACTAAACGGTGAGCTCTTGGATTTAAAGAGTACGTGCTAAAATTATTCCCACGATGTCACTGCTATGCCGGATCCCCTAGGCGAGATGCAGGCGTCCATTCTTCAGGATGTGGAAGATCACCCTGAGCATGGCCCAGCTTGGGACAAGGCGCGCTGTCGGCGTTCATGACGGACTGATGCGCCGCCACGTTTACCGTTCACCTCTGTCAGAGCCAGCTCGACGCACAGCGTGAACAAGGTTAGCGGAAAAATGTGACCACCATCCCTGTCATCCGTCCAGAGAGGCGAAAGGCCGGTCCACTTCGTGGCCGGCAGCGTTTGCTCGCTGGCTGTCCTCCAAAGACCCGAAGAAGCAATCACCCGTGCCAGCGGCGCCTGGGCGTCGTCGTGCCGCAGCGCCGCACAGCCTGTAGGACTGCGTCGACCAAAATCGAAGGCTGGCGCGCCGAGCATGTCACGTCAAGCCGACGTCATGGAACGGCAAGTTGGGTAGTTAAACGGACAACACCCCATACAAATGTGCGCATGCAGATTGTTTTCTCTCATTGTAGTGTTGTGATCATCGCATGTTCACCAGATGCCTTGTCGGAAACATCCGGGCCTTTCCGTAATTTCCTATAGCTACAGGCTTAGGCTTAGTGGGGCTTTACTGTACACACACGTGCTTTGTTCACACAGGACGTGCGACATGACAGTTCATGCAGCGTCATCGTCTGTCCGATTTCTTATCAATACATGCCACTCCCCAGTGGCTCCGTGCCCTGGTTGCCGAGCTGTGGCACAAAGCGTGTAGAACCGTGGAAAGGAGCAAAAGCCATCTCCCTGGCTCTTGTGTTCCCAACAAGTGTAACGCACGACCCCGCACTTGTGACACCATGCAATTTCCCGTTCAGTGTCCTGTCGCAGCATGCCAGTCTGGTGTTACTATGTACCATAAGAGTGGAAATCCCGCGTAAAGCGTGAAAATGGACGAAATCGGCAAAATAGAGCTTCGCAACTAACGTGCACTTGTCACGTGACACGTGCAGCATGACATCGTTCACGTTTGATTGATTGCCCGTTAGATCACCTATCGAAGCATGCCAGTCTCTACGTTTCTGGAGATATCACGAAAGCATGTAAGCCCCTCGAAAGAGCAAAATCGTGTAAATCCATGGTTTAACACATGGGCGCTATGACATGTGGCACGTGTCACCACAATCATCATCTGGCTCCTGATTAAGCGCGCCAGTCCCGGGTGTGTTCGTACCATACGTGCCGAAATGTGACACAAAACGTGCAAACCCGTGGGAGAGAGCAAAGTTCATCTGTGATCCCGTGCCGCGTGATACGTGTGATCGTACCATTGCGATGCACAAACCTGCGATGCGACCAAAAGTGTAGTCGCGTCAACTGTGAATGTGCGGAAACAAAATCCACGCCTGTATGCGCACTGCGAACACATCACGATTCACAGCGCGCCGTCCACCACCATGCGCCAGCCAATAATTCGCCCCCTCGCCACTCTTCCCACGGCCCATGGCCGGGCAGACTGGGCGACGCGGAATGCTCGTCATTCAATACGAAGGCTGGCTAAAATGAACAAAGTCGAAAGCCCGCCGCGCGAAAGGCCATTTTAAACCTTAACGCCTAGTGCGTACACCGGGAGCCGGGCTAGCAACTTCCCGCCATCACAGCAAAAATGCCGTCATGCAACCCCTTAGTCCATGCTCAATTGCGAGCGACTTTTCTGAAAATAAGATCAACAAAAGGATGCATAAGAGACAGGACGAATCGGCCAGCACGCTGATGTAGGTTCCAACGTTAGATCACGCATAGTTTTGACGGTAGCGGCTTGTATTCGGAGCCGATTTTTACAACTTTGCATCCTGCAATTTGTCCCGCAAGTTGCAGCGCAGCAGTGCGGTGTAGACACAATGCACACTGAAAATGTGGCCGCTTCATTTGTGAATGTTGGGAAGTCTTCACATGTTGTGCGTGGCGAGATATAACGGTAAACGTAAAAACGCGTAAAAAACGGTCGATTTCAACTTGTCAACGAGTGTGCACGTACCACGTGTGACGTGGCGCAAAAAAACTCACCGGATTGCGATGGCCTATTCTGTGCTCTATCGTACCGTGCTGCGACTGCACCGTTTTACGCCGCTGCGACCCTTGGTTGCCGAGATACGGCTCCGGGAAGCCGAGGATTTCTGGCTGTTGGCCGGAATCGCAAAATTGGCGCCACCCCTGGTAACCCTATGGGATTTTTGCGTTTTTTTATTTGTTCGGCACGTGCTCATTTTTCCGAAATGCGAAAATTTCACGCGACACATAAAAGTGCAGCCGGCGAATCTCGGTCGAGTGCAAATTTCCTCGAAAAATTATTTGCCGTCGAGCCTGCAGGTGACGCAACGGATACACACACACACACACACACACACACACACACACACACACACACACACACACACACACACACACACACACACACACACACACACACACACACACACACACACACACACACACACACACACACACACACACACACACACACACACACACACACACACACACACACACACACACACACACACACACACACACACACACACACACACACACACACACACACACACACACACACACACACACACACACACACACACACACACACACGCACACAGTCTTTCACCTGTGTGGCGCCAAATACATAAAACTCAGCCAGTAATAAGGACGTGTGCTCCAGGCGCCTCACAAACTCACCACAGCCGCTCTCGGTGGTGCTAGTTTCGCCGAAACTCCAATCACCAGAACCTGCTGTTTCTGGAACCCGCGTAGCCGTCCCCGTTACAACGGTGAGCAGTACCACCCCAGCACCCTCCGCCGGCTTTGCTGATTGGCCTACCCGAACCAGGGCGGGCGGCGGGGCGTGAATCAAGCAGTTCCGGACTCTCGGAACTGAGGCTGCTGTCAGGGAGCGGTGCTCCCTGGATTGGTCCGCACAGCCGGGAGCGGTCCGCAGGCCGGCCAGCCGGTCTACGTGCCATGCCACGCGCGTGCGTAGAAATGTGCCCAAAAATGCAGCCGAAGTCGCTGTTAACGTCGATTATTTTCATGCATCGTCGTGGCGCTAACACTAAGCCTCGATGAAAAGTGAGGGAGGGCATGGGCTATCGCCTTAGCGTCTCTACACCAGCACTGAATGCAGGGGCGCAGCCAGGATTTTCTTAGGAGTGGGACCTCGGGCATCACAATGATTTTTAACTTTCTGTCGGAATTCATCTAAGGTGAAAAACGAAAACATCCGCGATTAACGGAAGGGGCCAGCCCCCCGCCCCTCTTGGCTAAGCTCCTGGCTAAATGAACTCATAGATCGCAATCACATGCAATGTTTAGGCTTTCCCATGACGACTAAGCCATTACAACACAACAGTGAAGGTCACAAAATGCCCCCACCTGCCACCCCCTGTCTCTAACCCCACAAAAAGCTGAAAGTGGTATTTTGTGATCACAGCAATTTTTCATATTTGCAGCTGTGGCATCCAGCAGGGTACACAGGGTCCACAGGGTCCACTGGTCCGACAGGAGGAGGGAGGGGGGCGAGCCGCAGTCAGAGGAGCACGAGACCTGTCACGCACGGGTCAGAGGTCATTTGCGGTCGGGTGTTTGGACGCTCGGCTCGGTCTGCATTGTCTGCTCTCAGAGTAGTCAATTACTCACTGGCACGAAGCGAGGGTACCATGGCGATGTGTACGATATTTGACCACGCTCTTGTTTTCCGCTGAACTCATTGAAAACCGGTGAAATTCTCATAGCGAGCGCCATGAAGTCATAAGATAAGCACCGAACTAGCTCTAAAAAGCCCATCATAACAAATTATTTTCAAGACACCATAATAAGTCGTCAAAAAAACGTTAATGTATGACTTCGCTTTACCTCTAGTAGGTTCAGTGTTGCCCGGAGAAGAACACATGTCAACCCCTTTGAGGAAAGTGACGTAGAGTTCCCGGCTGTTTACGCTCGGCTGCCGGAGCGCACACCGCCCCAATAATAAACACAGCTAATGTGACGTAAAACATCTTGCAGTCCATGCCAGGACAGATCCGGCCCGTAGCAGCCAGGACGGATCAGCGCTCCGGCCGGGCTGACCTGGGCACGACCTGACCCGAGGAGGCCGGCTGTGTGATGGCTCAGTGGTTTTCGATACAGTGTCCCGCTTCCGGGGCGATTCCCGGGCGCGGCTGTGGTCACCAGGTCTCGGTCCGACGACGGCAGACGTCATGCGGCGTAGCCAGCCGCACGGCGATATATACCGTGCACAACCGCCAGGAGGATGGGGGCATGTCCGGACAGATCGGAGCGCCGACGGACAGCGCTGGTCCTAACAGGGTTGCTGGCGGACAGTGCCGGTTCTGAGCCGGAGTGCTGGTCGACACTGTTGGTCCTGGACAGAGGTGCTAGCTGACAGTCAGTCCTTGACAGGGCCGCCGACGGACAGTGCCGGTTCTGAGCGGGGGTGCTGGTCGACACTGTCGGTCCTGGACAGAGGCGCTGGCTGACAGTCCGTCCTCGACGGGGCCGCCGGCGGACAGTGCCGGCTCCAGACAGAGTGGGCTCGCCCCCCGGCCGTCTCTGTGCGTTCGTCGACCTCGCGTTGTCCGGGGCGGCGTAAATTACTGCTGGCAGCCGGTGCCTCCCATGGAGGGGTCATTGGCCATGGGAGCCCGCGCCGTGTCGAGTTCCGCGAGCTGTAGCGTCGCGCCGCGCTGTGCGTGTACGCCGCGCGGCAGGGAGCCCGCTCCTCAGGGAGTTGAGCTAGAGAGGAAGGGGAGAGAGAGGAGGGAGGTAAGGAAGAGGCAAGGAGCGAGAGAAAGACAGACCAAAGGGGAAAAGAGGTAGGGAAAATGGGGAATATGGTAGGATATGTGGGGTAAGAGGTAGGATAAGGAAGGGGTAAGAGGAAAAGGAAAGGAAGAGTGAGGGGAAAAGGGAGGGAGGGAAAGAAAAATAAAGAGAGGGAAGAGAAAGAGGGAGAGAGAGAGAGAGAGAGAGGAAGAGGGAGAGAGAGAGAGGGGGGAGAGAGAGAGAGAGAGAGAGAGAGAGAGAGAGAGAGAGAGAGAGAGAGAGAGAGAGGAGAGAGAGAGAGAGAGAGAGGGGGGGGGGGGGGCATGGGAATGCAGTCACAGCTCCCGGTTTTGCATAATAGCAACCGGAGATATGCTATACCCGAGCACCCGACAGTGATTGCCGTATGTTGCCCTCGATGGTTTTCACGAATAAATTCGCGCGCTCCACCCTTGACCAGTTTTTCGGCACGACTTGCATACGTCACATGCGTAGCGGTCGATGTCGGTCGTTGTATTCGACTCGAGATGACAGTGTGCGTGTCGTCGCGCGCCCAGCCGGCAGTATCAGCTGCACACGTCACGCTGGTCAGTGCAGTCAGTCTACGCCGCCGGGGCCTGCCGGAAGTGCGCTCCGAGAGTATGCTTACTCGATGATGACATGACCCCGCGCGAGCCGCTCGGTGCCGCACGTACCGGAGCCGGGCTGGGGCGCTGCCTCTCCCGTACACTCTGCACACACGGCGTCTGGCCTGCCGGTGACCTGGGAGTGGTGGAGCTGCACTTTGCAGGTCAAACGGTCCTTGGCCGTCCCTGGTGGGAGAGCGGACGGGAGCGGCTCGGGCCGGTATGGTGCGGTGGCTGGTCAATGCCCGGTCGGGTGGGTGTGTTTCCGCGGGTTGCACCAGTATAAGGCTATACTGGAGGTTAATTATTTTAAAGAAATATGTCATCATTCTGAACAACTGGGAGCTTAAGGCCTTTCTTATTTATGTCAAGAGTGTGCATTTTATATGTTTCGTCGGATCCTAACGATATGCAAAAACATTCTGACACGACACCCCAAAATAGTTTTAGCATGGATGAAGAAACGTGACGATACCGCACGGCAGGAATTTACCCTCCATAAGGACACTGATTTTAACTGCAGTCGTAAAGCGATGGCTTGCTGGTGCCCCGGCAGCAGCTCGCAGCACCGCGGCGAGTGGCGCCTTGCGTCCGGGACGTTAACATGTGCCGAAGGAACTTTCGGCATGTGCAAACGTTGTAGAGTGCGTGGTGTAGAGGTGGCATGTACCCTCAAATAAAACAACATGCCGCCCACATGTAGGGACTGGTCGGGCGCTGCGCCACGTGCGTCGCTTCAGGAACCAGGGCAGGCCCCTGTCCACGCACGCTGGGCCGGTGGCTGGTTTAGGTGATGGCTATGATGATGAGCCCGCGTGGACGGGGCCGGCGGCTGCCTCAAAGCAGTGTTCAAGGAAATAATGACGATGATGATGATGAGTCCACGCTGACTGAACGGGCGGCCACCGATCGAGCAGATAGCCTTTGTGACGGCTTGAACGGTCCGAGCCTTTGTGATAGCTTGAACGGTCCGTGGATGACTGATCGATGGCTTGATCGTTTTGTTCCGAATTGATGGCGCCTCCGCTAAGTTTAGTGCTGACCGGGTTTATAACCGGCGAGTGCTCCTCGGCCCTTAGTTACAGCGTGCTGTTTCGAAGGCCGTTGGTGTGGAGCATTTCTATGGATCATTGCTCCCGAGCGTATAATGCTGTCGCGTACGCACAAATGGCTTAACGGTATCCACAACAACAGTGTATTATAAGCGCATTGACAAACAGTTCGCTCACGTTATATTGGCGGAATGGCCATCCCTTGCCATGAAATCACTTAATGTGGCTTAAGTCAAAACCAAGGTAAAAAGGCACTTACGCGGATACGGATACTGTTCTTTCGCCGCTACATACCAGACTTAGTTATCTACTTGCCTGGCTTTTTACCAGGCAGTTTCAGACAGATAATTTTCATATTTAGCCCTCAAACAAACTCCGCCAAGTTTGGTTCGTCATATTCTGGCAAAGGAAAAGCGGCATACGTCGGCACATACCCTCTCCTCGCCTTCTTTAGGTCATTATTATCGTGACGAGCCTGGCGGCTGAGCGGCGACCGGTGATTGGCTAAGTGAGGAGCCCCTGAGCGCGAGTCACTGCCTTGATCGGCGCGAGCGTCAGCAGAGGGCTACCACCCATGATGAGTCGCAGTTACCGGTGGTGCTCGTGTCGTGTTCTGCAGAGCGTTCGCCCCATTATTGACATTCCATTCGCATCGGTGAGCTGCAAACCGCAGCACACGCGCGTGACGAGTGGGGGGCCTCGTGTGCGGCGAGTGTTCAATGTGCTGTTGGAAGGCGGAGCCCTCGGCTTCGCAGGCAAGCGAGCAGCGCTCACGTACTTACACAAACGCTTTGTATGTCTTCCAATATTGATACAGGTCCTGACACACAGGCCTAGTCAAGGGGAGGGGCGTCGCAGCGCCCCCCCCCCCCCCCTCCCCCCAGCCCACATTTGCCCATTTCACCATCAATGGCCCCTGACAGAAAGCTGTATGAACCGCCTGAGCGTACCACCTGAACCATTACTGCGCGTACCAACTGACCCATGACTGCGTGTACCACCTGACCCATCACTAAGCTTACCACCTGACCCATGATAGCTCTGTGACCGGGTGCTTACCTCGTGACTGGTTCGCACGTGCGGGACAGTGCATCAGCGGCTCCTCGTTACCACAGGCGCAAAAGATTACAACTTCCTTCTAGTGGCCACTGTAGTCACACACAGAGGCGTAGTTCGCAAAGTAAGCTGGGCGGCTGAACCGTGAAAATGATAAAATCTTCCCGCAAAATTCAACTAACAAACGCGTTTCTACACGGATCTGGTTCACTTTTCTGCCAAAGTTGAAGGACTGGCTGGAGCCCAAGTTTTGGGGAGAGCGGGCTAGAGCCCCCGAAGTGAATAGGAGACTTTATCCCTGGTCACATACAAAAGCGTCAGAGTGTCCCGAAAATCAGCAAACGGTCAAGCCAGTAAAGTCGCATAGCACAGCATGGGAGCTGGGCTAAAAGCGGCAGTCAAAGTTTGTTTGAAATCCTGTACGTTTTAGACGGTTTTTTAGTTACACTGCATGGGGTTAATACAAATTTTGTAATAATGAAGAGCAGCATCCCTTCACGGCCGCCCGGGTCTTACGGAGTACACATGCGACCGTGCGCTTCGTAAGAAAATCGCGAAATCTCTCCCTGGCGGCCGATCTCCCACCGTCCCGGTCCACTGTGTGTAGCGACCTCCCACCGTCCCGGTCCACTGTACGCAACGATCCCCCACCGTCCCGGTCCACTGTACGCAACGATCTCCCACCGTCCCGGTCCACTGTACGTAACGGTCTCCCACCGTCCCGGTCCACTGTACGCAACGGTCTCCCACGTCCCGGTCCACTGTACGCAACGGTCTCCCACCGTCCCGGTCCACTGTATGCAACGGTCTCCCACCGTCCCGGTCCACTGTACGCAACGATTGCCCGCCATCCCGGCCCACTGTGTGCAGCGATCTCCCACCGTCCCGGTCCACTGTACGCAACGATCTCCCACCGTTCCGGCCCACTGTACGCAACGATTGCCCGGCCCACTGCGTGCTGCGATCGCCCGCCGTCCCGGCCCACTGTGTACAGCGGCCGCCCGCCGGGCCGGCCCACTTTGTACGGCGGTCGCCCGCCGTCCCGGCCCACTGTGTACAGCGGCCGCCCGTCATGCCGGCCCAATATGCGCAGCAGTCGTCCGCTGGACCGGAATCTGTGAACATGACCCGGGCCGTGCCGTCACATGCAGGCTGCGCCCCAGCCACGTGACCCGCCGTTCGTAAAGTAAGCGGGGCGGTGCCGGCCGCGGCGGCGCTCACGTGGTGCAGTCAGATGGGAAGTCCTCCGACGCACCCCGTACCGTTAGCCCTGGCTGCAGAACGCTCGGCTGCAGCCGTGGTGGGCGGACGATGTTGCGGGAAGTGCAATGACACCGCACACGTAAGTGCTGACCGTGAGTCGGCGTTCAAGCGGATGACGTCGGCGTTGGTGGCAGAGGCGTGCACGCCGGCGTGGGGCTGCGAGGCCGTTGTCATCACGCACGTACTTGTGCACGGGTGGAAGCGCGGCTTAGCGTATCACCGCGTTGCTGGCACCGGGCTGGGGTCGTCCCGAAACCCGCCATGCATGTCAGGAAAAATCATCGGCATCGTTAAAAGATGCTTGAA
The DNA here is from genome assembly GCF_011947565.3 of Pollicipes pollicipes. Classification (NCBI taxonomy): domain Eukaryota; kingdom Metazoa; phylum Arthropoda; class Thecostraca; order Pollicipedomorpha; family Pollicipedidae; genus Pollicipes; species Pollicipes pollicipes. Next base: position 30,222,221 of record NW_023596448.1, read on the forward strand.
GAAACAAAACGCATTCGGCACAATGAAAGGGAGGATGGGGGCACGCTGCGAGAAGTCCACATATTAACGTTTCGGCGTTCGTATCGCATTAAAACTCTGACCCAAACTTTCATCTGAAGAGCCACATCTGCCGCGTCAAAAGCCATTTTGTGACATCCCTCCCCTCCCCTCCCCACGAAAGGGACGCCGGTGATGCTAGTCGTTCGACGCTGTATAAGATGTGACTAAGGGACATGCCGTCGGGCTGCCAAGCCTATTCGCTACGTCTAGATAGGAGCATCAAGAGCAAGCTGCACCTCTAGGGAGGATATTGTCATCGTCGGAAAATTTGCATCTCTTCGGAGGAACTTCCCCCTTGTCACCGTGTGTTTGTGCACCTCATTTCAGGAACATAGCCAAGACCATGCCCTCCTCCCCCTTAGCCAAGAGGTGTACACCAGACACTCGGGAATTTCGCAGGAATTCTGCCTAAAATCGCAGGAGTTCAGAGAAAGTGATCCCCGGTGGCTCAGGCAGGAGGACTCAGCGGGCACGTGCCCCTCCTTAGTTTATTTGGGACAGATGATTAGGGGGTCGATATTGCCGGAGGTCGTGTTCGGGATTCCAACACGGAGGACCGGACACCCCAATGCCAGCCAGAAGGCCCTGCTCACTGACCAGGGGCCTCCTGAGTCAATAAGGGTCTATGTGCTGGTCAGACACCGCCATTACCGCACAGTCGGCTGCGTGTCGGCATGGGACTCAGAGCTAATTTCCAAAGCAGGTACAGAGCCGGAGCCAGCGTCTGTCAGGGGCCCGCGGTGCCTAACAAGGGGCTCTGTGTTGGCAGAGGGTCCCTAGCGGCCAGAGGCTGTGTTTGAGGAGGCCCGAAGAGCCTGAATGGCCCATCAGGACCAACCATCAAGGGCCCGATTGCAGGGATCAGGGGCACGAAGGAATAGTTAGGTCTTATTCAGTGGCTCCAGCCTGCGGAGACATTCGCGCCGTTCGGGGACCTCCTGAGCCGATATCGGCCTCCATCCCGGTCAGGCACTACCCGTGCTGCACAGTGCAATCCGTATCAGTATGGGCCTGAGGGTCCATTGCCCAATCGGCTCTAAAGCCGGCGCCAGTGATTGATACTGATCGGACGCCTCGTATCTGTCAGGGGGTCACAGTGTCTAACGGAGGGTCCCGTGTGGCAAGGGGCACCGAGCCGACCAAGGGAAGGGTCGGATGAGGCCCGAAGAGGGCCCGGACGGCCTCCCGGAAACGACGATCAAGCGCCCAGTTGGAAGGCATTGGTGCCCGAAGGACCGGCTGAAGGTCACATAAAGAATCGCGGCCCGTGGTGTTGTGACCTAAAATATCAGTCAGAGGCCTTCTTGCGCCGTTTGAGGACCCCTGAGACAATGCGAGTGTCTAAGTCGGCCAGATACCACGAACACCAAACAGTTGGTTCCGTGTCGGTCTGAACCCTGGCGGCCCTCTTCCCAAGCAGGAGCAAGGCCGGGGCCCACGACTTGCCTTGGCCTGTGTCCCTAAAGGAATGATCGGGACTCCTGTGTCGACCAGAGGACCACGGCACCTAGCAGGAGGCTTTGTATCGGCAAGCGGTCCCACGTCCGTCACACTTTTTGTATGGGGAGATGCGAAGAGGGACCGAAGACCAAGGGCCTGATTGGAAGGCTGAAGGGACAAAGGGCCCGAAAAACTGCCTGTAAGTCACGATGAAGACTTCCCCCTTTCCCGCAGGGCCATGACCTTAAATGTCAGTCAGAGGGCTTCTTACGTCAGTTGGCGACCCGTGAGACAATGCAGACCCCCATTTCGGCCAGAGACCACCAACACTGAACAATTTGCTCTACTCAGGTCTGAGCCCTATGGGTCCATTTCCCAATTTCTGGTCGGGCTCTCTGACAATGAAAGGAAACATGATAAGTTACGGTGAGAGTTTACATCGAGACAATGGGAAGGGCCTGTGTCCGTCACAGCCCCCATTAGCTAGCGGTGGTTCCATGTTGATGCTTAGTTTTGACATGTTGATACTACTTTTTGATCCATTTGATCTACAACCTACAAGGTCAAGCGGTCCTCCACATATGTGTAGAACCCAGATCAGAGATCTGGCAAAGCTGTTCAGTTATATCGGTTGAGACAGAGTTCAATAAGCCATAGTTCAATGAAGAGCACCAGCAACTTATTCCGTGCAGTCGTTTAACGTCTGATTTTTTCAGTTTGCTGTTTTTTTGCACGATAATTAGTCTCGCGGTAGCTTCTACTTTGTGTCCCAGTTATAGAAGGTTTAGATAATAATAAAACAAAGAAAATTGCGCGTTCATAAACAGGTTAACCACACTCAGTGTTTCTTGTTTTTTTTTGCGGGGAGCCATTTACTATCAGGGAGATTTGCCTTGCTGAGCCCTGTGACCCCTTGCCAACATTCTAGCTGCGCCCCTGCCCCCTCTCTCATGGAACCCCTCACTGGCATGGGAAAAATTCTGATGGCATGCTTGCCACAAAATACAATAAAAAAGCTAAAGTCAGCAAAGACATTGAAGAAAAATACCCAAATAATCTGCGTAATAATCGCCATACTCGTATATATCGTTATATTTGCGTAAATATCAGCCAAAATAACAGTGCCATGGTCAACCAAATAAGACGGCAAGTGCCAGGGCTCACCCATTAAAGACCGGCACGGTGCGGCGGGCATGCGAGAGCTCATCACGACAGCTCACTCCCCGCCGCTGCGCCCAGCTATTCACTGAGCCATCCGCGCTGACCAATCTGCAGACCACGCGGCGCCACGGACAAAGCGTCACGCGCTCGGAAATCTGAGAGCCAATCTTGGACGGACCGGTCGGCCGGCGCTGAAGACTGCAGCCATCTGTCGAACACATGTTCCTGGGGATGGTCAGATCGCCGTCATCGCAGATATGATGCTACATTGTGTGCCGACCAGGGCGCCCTGTCATCTGGCCACCTGTCGTGTCCCGCCTACCTACGAAAAAGGCGAGTTGCATTAAAGCTTCAGCTGAGCTCGTATCTGGTTCGGCTGTGTGTCTTCCATAGAACAATATGTTACCACAAGGCGGATAGCGAGAGCAAATGCAAGCTTAAACTTCATGCCAGCTGGAATGAATTATTAACAAAACAGAGACTGCAGCCACACAATACGTTTCGATCATAAATAATAGTTGACTTACCTGGCACGACACTTACGTGGTGTACGTGATAGCAGCTTATACAGAAAATCGCCTGCCACTTATGGCCACGCGCCATAGCACCACGCTACCGCCAACATCTGCCTGGTGGTAGTAAGTCGGACGGCGCTACTGTGGTGGTTTTTGGGTTTAATCCACCATCAGCGGCGTGGTATGCGGTGGCTGTAATGGGCATGGCACTTCCATGCGCCGTTAAAAACATGCACACATGGTCGAAAATAGAATGTGAGAGCATTACAACGCCTTGCTGCAATATCCCTGAATAGAAGACTTCTTTTGATCAGGCGGGATGTGTATGTAGATAAGAAGTGATCGTTCGCATTCGGATATTCCAATGACTTCTATGACTTCACCGAAATGAGAATATCGACATCTGAAGCCGATCATTCGGAAACATTCAACGGCCTGCTAAAGCATCCACAACAATTTACAGAGCATCGAGTGACAATCTTGGGCCTGATTGATAGCCAGAGTGACTCTGATGCACCCGTGGGTGAGTGGACAATACCGAGTACTTTGGCCCATTACCGAGATTTGGGTCCCAAAGAGAGCGGACGGCACGATAATGCTGGTTACACCATCGGTGTGCCGGGGCACTACAAAGCCTTTGTTGAAAGCAGAAATTTCCAGAATGCTGCATTGTTAACATCAAAAGCATTGCAACACAAAATACTTGATTAAATTAAAAACGAAGTACTCGAACGCATGCGCGTGCCCGCATGCGCGCATGGGCTGGAAAAAGGTTAGGATGGGGCGCTTTTTCCTGTTGTCTTACTCGTCTTACCGACGCAAGTGCCGAAAAGCTGACGTATTTCCCGTGTTGGCCTTCAACAATCATATTTCTGCTCGACTTGACCTCCTGTCAATTATCGATGGAAACGACGATTTGCATCATCGTCTCCCAGTTGTTATGCATTTGCCCGAATGTGTTAGGCAGCAGTTTATATTGAAAATGAAAAAAAATTGGAATGGGATACTAGATTAGGCCCACACGAATATCTGCATAGCAGAGCCAAACCGAAGGCTTAGCTTGAAAGAACGTCCAGGCACGTTCGACGCCGTTTTCCACAACAGAACGATCTCAACAGCTCGACAGGTGCGCGACCGTCCCGGAAACACTGGGCTGAGAGGACTGACCACACAGACCACGATGGCGTTCCCACGCTACCTCGCGTGACACTCACGAACCCGCACCCCATCCCCGCCGCCGCGCGCCATTCCCGCCGTTGTCGGCGTCGTTCGCGCGGTTTCCGTGGGAGCGGCGCGCGCCGGCGGTTCCGGTCATGCCCGGAAGTGCCGGCGCGTGACAGTCGCACACCGCGGCGGCGGTGGTGAGGACGCCGAACCCTGCACCGGCCGCGTGGCCGCGGTCGGTCGCGCGTGCTCCGCCGCGCGGGCGGAACGGCGGGGAGGCCGGCGCACTGGGAATAGATGCACTGGAAAGACGAGCGTACCATGAATAGATGCGCTTGAAAGACGAACTAGCGTGAATAGATGCTCTGGAAAGACAAACTACCATAAATAGATGCACTGGAAAGACGCACGTACCGTGAATAGATGCACTGGAAGAACAAACATTACGCACAGACGCACTGCACTGGAGAGACGAACGTAACATGATACAGTTGCACTGGAAAGACGAACGTGACGTGAAAAAAATGCACCGGAGAGATCAGAGCACTGTAAACAGGAGGAACATCAGTTTAATTTTCATGCTGCGTTTGAAGGATGTACCATGGACACTACCCACGGACACCGCAAGTGACCACAGTGCGTAGAGCTTACCGGCGTCAGTGTCCTCAGCAACAGAAGCAGAGTTACAGAGTAAATGTCCTCAATATTGGCCTTCTTAGCATAAGGTCTAAGGTCAGTGGACAAAACAACGTTGTATCGATATATTATCCAGTGCGTGAGCCACGGACCAAGCGGGCTCCAATAAGGACAGTGGATCCCCTTCGGGTCAGGTTAAGCCGGACAGTCTGGTCCCGACTTGTGCAATGTCCCCTCAGATATGCATCGTAAGGTGTCTCATGTGAGAGCATTTAGGGCTAAGTACTTAAAGCCTGGTCAACCATCGGGGTGGCGTGGGATTGTCCTCAATAAGCCAGTTGTTCAGTGAGCATAATATAGCTGAACAAAGCTCTATTAGGCTATTTATGAGAACTGAATACGGCCATGGATGTGGTGTTCAAATTCCGACGAATAGCCACGAAAATTGCGCACCAGTGTCTGCTCCTAAGCAGTTAACCATCACTGTTGTTTCACATTGGGCATATTTACCACGCCGGATGCCACCACAGTGGAGGTCCTGTCTGTCTAAACTTGACGTTGCTGAAATTCAGGACAGTGGCTCTGAGCCTTTCTGGACAGTACACAACCCTCCCGCTCTTCAAACCCACCCAACTGCCGGCACTGGTCGCTCTGAGCTCTTCTGGATGGCACACAACCCTCCCGCTCTTCAAACCCACCCAACTGTCGACACTGGTCGCTCCGAGCTCTTCTGGAGAGCACACAACCCTGCCACTTTTGAAACCCATTTCAATGCCATGTGATGAAAGGCTGCCAGAACAGGACGCATCTAAGGAGATCAAGATAAAGATCAAGCACCCACGGTCCTAATATTATGAACACTTGCAGTACTGTCAGTGTGTTTTCGAGTGCACTTTTATCTCGTTTCGAGCTATTTATACACATATTTGCATCGTAAAGTATCCTTTAGAAGCCCAACAGCCACTCCGCGCACAGACAAACTAAACACCAGTGCGGTCAACACCTCGTCGGCCGCGCCGTCCGAAACTGCGCCCTGAAACGGATTGTTCGGACTAACGAGAGCGCGCGCGCACCGCCGCCGGCGACCGCGGCGATTAAGGACGTTCCGGGAACGGCGCCGGCGACCCGACGCAGGCTCTCGGTCGGGCAGGCGGAGTCGCACCTGCCAGGCTGACGGCGCCTGGCCGCGTGAGGCGCCGGCGGGCGTCAGGGGTGCCTCAGGCGCCGCCGCCGCCGCCGCCGCCGCCGCCAGGTTATTTAAGCGCGCGGTGGGTTGAATGAACGCAGACGAGAGCGGTGCACGCGCTTGGGAGCTGCTCAGTGGCGATACACGCTCAGCGCCAGAAGCGAACACGGTAAGCGGGGGCGCGATGTGTGTTGGGTGTGGTTAGCGAATGATTGGTATTGCTTTGTTCACAGGACACCGTATACTTTGTTTTCCGGTGCCGACTAAAAAAGCAACGCAGGCAAGGCATAATGATCTGCGATAAATCTGGGGTCTTTGTTATCATTGAGATTTCTACCGACAACATCCTGCCGACAGTGTCCAAGCTACGCGTATGGCTATCTGGAATACGTGGTATCTACCATGCGGCTTATTGCTACGCATACGCATATTTTGATGACACGGAAATTAACGGCGTTTGTTTATAGATGAGACAGCACTAGAAGCCGTCTTCCTAGTGGAATAACCAGAACCTGTTTTTCTACCAGGAATAAGGCTGTTTATGCTGCCTCGCCTATATGCATAATTTTCTCTGCAAATGCGCTTAGCAACTTGCGTATTTGTTTATGCATAGGAATCAGGAACCGTAAGTTGTTAAGTGCATTTGTGAGGAACATTATGCATATAGATAAGACAGTAGAACTAGCCTTATTACTGGTAGAAAAACCATGGGAAGGGATATATAGATGATGGAGATACAGGTAAATGAGAGTGGAGATATCTATTTTTAAAAGAAACCAAATTAATGATGATACACCGCCACTTCCGCCAACATGCTATTTTTGGTGTACAAAACACCGGTATGTTGGTGGCGCGGTGGCCGACCCTTGTCTCGTTGGTCGGCAGGCTGATGTTCATCTGCTCACTGATCAAATGATCCCCGAACCAGCGGTGGCATGGAAAATCACAACAGATATGAACTACCGGCGTGATCATATCTTGCATCATGACAGTGGCAATGTCACGACTCCCACACACATGCTGGACCAGAAGCCATTTGAGGCTAAGCCGGTTCTTCCCGTCGGCAAACGTCAAATCTGTGGGCTATTGTCGTCGTCAACTGCCATCCAAGTGAATCCCAGAATTTATGAAAGCTTCAGGCGGCAGAAGACGCCCTAAGGATCTTATTATTCGATAAGCAAGCCCCTATACGGCTCCCAGGCGTTAGTTAAGCAGCTCCATCAGTTGATGCTGTCACGAGTCGATAATGATCAAGTTCAGATCGACAAAACTTGTCACCAGTCAGTTAGCCTCGCGCTGGCCTATCGTGGAGGCAACGGCATAAAAAGCTTACGACGTAAATAAAGAAACCCAAGAAAGACAAACCATTGACAGCGTTTTCCAGAATTACCCCGACCCGATTTTTGTCTCTTCGGGATGTTTTGTCCAGTGCTTTGAAGGCCAGATAGACGGGTACAAATGTGCGTTTTGAATAATAAGCATGGCTCTCTCCCGCCAGCACTTGGTCGATATTACACATAGACCATTTAACGAGCTACTCATTAGAGCATCCAGTCGACATCGTGTCTAGGACTGGTGCCAATGACTTTGATGCTGATGATGATTCCCACCCCATGATGTTTTGCCGCCCAGTGGGGCTGAATAAACAGTGGTCTGTTTAAAGCAGTTGCAGGCGATGCAGAGTATACCATTCTCTACCAGTCTGTTGGCGACTGCGTGCCTGACCTTATCGACCTGCCGCAGATGGTGCAGAAGCTGTTGCTGCTCGCGTGCCTGGTAGCAGCGTGCCTGTTCTTGCCGATCTTCCACAGATGATGCAGAAGCTGCTGTTGCTCGCCTGCCTCATGGCGACTTACCTGACCTCTTCGACCTGCCACAGATGATGCAGAAGCTGTTGTTGCTCGCCTGCCTGTTGGCGACGTGCCGCGCCCTCAGCACCAAGAGAGAGCGCGCGGAGGTGATCGACGGTCGAGTGGAGCTCGAGTACCAGGCCCGCATCACGGCCGTCAGGAAGGTCATACGCGAAACGGTGAGGGTCACGCCATCAAGGTCATATGTCTGACGGCCACGCGGCGGTAGCATCTGCGGACCGCCACACAGAAAATGTGTTAGGGTACTTTGAAATGACTCGGTGATGCGCTCTCACCCGTAAATGTTCAAGTTGTTGGGGGAGTTCCAAAAAATTGTCGCCCCCGATGTGCTTCAGCAACTCAGACAAACTGTGTGCCAGCAAGGCTCATCTGAAGTGGCTGACTGGCTTGTCCAACACACTACCGTGAGCTGGATTATTTGACCTGATCAGCGGACCTCCCACGGGTCTCACGTTTTGCATCCGCGGCAAACCGATTGGTGACCTCCGCCCCAAGCCATGCGGGCATTTTCTGGACCGCGGGAGCGATTATTTTTTGTCGGTAAAAACAAAGCTGGTGTATTAAGAACTATTTTATTTTGATTGACATCAGGAAATGTTACCGTTAAACAACTGTCATTGTGCATGCCAATTCAGCATTCTAAGGCGATCAAAAACGATTTCCAGCATTTCTTATGGCTGAGACTGTGCAAAGAGGAGTTTACCTATCTGTTGAGGCGTGAAGGAGTGCTATGGCATTGCAACTCGTTACGACATTGTTCCCAGTTGTGTGGGCCAAACATGCGGTGGCCAGACTCAAACTCGGGTTACAGAGGTAATAATTCAATGCGTTGATGATCGCCGTACTCATTTTGCGCCACAGCGCCGGCTGCTTCGTTGTTACGCGGCGTAGCTTCATCACGCGTGTGCTTTGTCTCTGACTAGTACATGGCCAAGGCGGTGAGAGCAATGAAACATCGGTCCCTATCAAAGGACGAAAGGTAAACATTCTCCACCAGGTCTGATAGTCGGCAGATCGGCGTGATACTCAGCTTTTACTCTTTCTTAGAAGTCACACCGAGTCCGCCCCCGTGATGCGGGGTTTGCGCGCGTCCTCGGTGCCTCAGAGGAAGTACTTGAACTCGGGAGTGACGCTTCACCAACTTGCCGTTCGAAACACACCTGCTGTGATGCAGTGCTTATGCCAACAAGTTATAAACAGCTCATCATCTCAGCCTGTGTGTGTACTTATGCGTTTTTTAGACTGAGAATGTTTGCTGTGAATTTAGAGGGCTTGCAGTTTAGTAGTTTCTCATTTATATTCGAAAACGTGTCCCCTAAATGGACCGTCCAACAAAACCACCTGCCGGAATCTTTAGCGCCACCTTTCCGCTCCTCATTTAAAGTCTATAATTTCAAAAGATGGTGTGATTTTAAATTTGTTGCCGTAGAAATTGAAACCCAAATCGTCATCGCGCACTTTGTAGAGCGCTCGAAGGCCCGACTCCGATTTTAATACATGAATTGAGGTGGAATCTTACCGGACCCATTACCAAACTAAATCAGCAATTGAAGCCAGATGGTGTGCCAGTATCCAGTATCCATAGCGAAGCGGGTAATGTTAAATAAATGCTTGGCTTCTCCTATTGTGGCCCTAATCCGACGATCAGCTGACTTAGTCTCGGGCTTGCAGGAGTTTGTCACCAAGACGCAAACCATTATCGACTCGCCGTACTGCGTCAGCTACGCCAAGGACCTGCCGGCCTGTACGCCGACAGAACCCATCAAGCCCAGCAGGACCATGCGGTGGGTGCCTCGAGGACCTGAAGCCACTGCCATGCTGGCAACGACCGTGACCTCTTATGCAGACGTGCCAATAGTCGCACTTAATGTGTCAAGACATATGTTGTTAATGCTAAAACCGAGATGGCGCCACCACTGTTCTCAAGGTCCTTCACCTGGAGGGGTCCAAAACTATTGGGCACTTCTCTTGTTCCTTGATGTGTTTATTCCCAGTGTAAGTGTTCAATGTGAAAGCACTGATCGCTCTGTTTTGGCCCCGAACTACGGATGTCGTGAGCTGCAGCGACCATCTGTGATATCCTCCGACGACCCGCGGGACGTCGGGCATAGCCCACAAACTTTGGTGTGTTGAATCACATCTGAGGTCCATGTCTGGTGTGCTAAAAAGCTTAACGCCCTTGATTTAGTCGTTCTGTGTTGCCTTTTTTGGTCATGGACAGACCATGAAAACACGTCTGGAAGCGCGTAATTGGCTGGATCGTGAGGATGTTGTAGTGTTGAGCTTCCTCGTATATTTTGGTGTGAGCATACCTCTCGTGTGCTTTTGATGCGTATGTGTTGAGAAGTCCATATGAACCTTATACCTATACATATATATGTGTGTATATATATAGATATAGATATAGATAGATAGATAGATAGATAGATAGATAGATAGATAGATAGATAGATAGATAGATAGATAGATAGATAGATAGATAGATAGATAGATAGATAGATAGATAGATAGATATATGTATATATATATATATATATATATATATATATATATATATGTATATTTATATATATGTATATATATATATATATATATACATATGTGTGTGTGTGTGTGTGTGTGTGTGTGTGTGTGTGTGTGTGTGTGTGTGTGTGTGTGTGTGTGTGTGTGTGTGTGTGTGTGTGTGTGTGTTCAAAACTGTGTCGCGAACCTCATAGCAAGCCATAGCCTCATCATGACCCGATGCCTAGACCACAGCATCCCTTCTCGGAATTCATGTACGTGCTCACCGCCAAGCCTGCACTAACCAGCATCTCAGTGGGTGCCCACCTCACGCCACACATTTCACATCTCACATATCACACCTCACACCTCACACATCATACTCCTTACCTCACGCCTCACACGCCATACCTCACACATCACACCTCACATCTCATACTTCTTACCTCACGCCTCACACGCCATACCTCACACCTCACACCTCATACCTCACACCTCACATCATACCACACGCCTCTTACCTCACACCCCGCACCGCACACCCCATATCTCTCACCTCACACCACTCACCTCACACCTCATAACTCACACACCATGTCTTATACCTCACACCTCACACCCCACACCTTACACTTTACACCTCACACCTCATACCTCACACCTCATACTCCACATCTTACACTTCACACCTCATGCCTCGCACCTCACACCTCACACCTCATACCTTATACCTCATACCTCACACCTCATACCTCACACCTCACGCCTCACACACTGATCTTGGCCGGCAGGCGAATGGCTAAGTCTGTGGCGCCGGAGGTGGTGGCCGCCGCCGGGCCGCCGCCGACCATCGACGCCAGCATCGACGGCGACCTACAAGTCATCGAACTCGTCGGCGTGGACGAGAGTTGCATGAACCAGGACGAGGGCGTCACTTTCCTCACCACGCTGCTGGAGACGCAGACGATGACGGTGACGCGCACTCGGCCTGGCGCGCAGACCGTCACCATCAGCATCGACGGCTGCCTGCCATCGCCGATGCCGTTCAATGCACCCACCTGCTAGGCGCGACGTCTGGCGGCGGTGGGCGGAAGCGATGGTATAGGTGGCGCTGGCGGCACGCCGCGGACAGCTGGTGATGCGGGTGTGTCGTGAGAGCCGCGATCGTGGCTGTCAGATGAGTGCGAGTGAGTTATTTGCCGTTAAGGCTGGTCAGTATTTTTGGGGGTGCAGGCCGACACGCAGCATGGGGTTGTGATGAATTGTTGGCTCTCTTAGTACCTCACGGTTATAACCCTGTGATTTAGAGGCATTGTTTCGATGCTGTTTTCGTTTGTTACGACTGCTTCCTGGACCATGAGAACACCGGTGGGAACTTGTCAGGAGGCTCTGTTGAAATTCAGAGGACATTGGTTGTTCCTAATAAACATGCAAACGAATTGTGCGTGTTTACCGCAAGAGACCCGCTGTAAGGCAATGTAGGGCTGACTCCAACGTAATCTGCCAAGTTAACCGCCAAAGTCAGCACCCGTTTAAAATTTATGGCGCCGTTGTGTGTCAGAACACGAAAAAGTCGGCAACAAGAACCATCTGTGATAATCTAAAGATGCAATGTGATACAATACCAACATTGTGTCAACCTTTTTACCGCCAGCCACCAGGTGTACAACTTTAATAGACCTCCATCACTTAAAACAAAGCAAAGGGATCTCGATGTTGATACGGGCTTCCGGTTATTAACAGCTTTATCACCTTGCCTCAGAAACACTGGCCCTCTTTCACCCGCAGTGCTCATCATTGCTTCGAGGCTTGCGCTGTTGCGCCAGACCAGAGTCAGTCACCTCCCGTTGGGCGTTGCACCACCACCAGCGTGGATGAATGGGAAGCGCGTCGCAAATCAGCGTGTTGTCAGCTTTACTTCCACAGCTGCTGACGTGCAGACATCTCGAGCCAAGTGCTGTACAAAGGCTGGCACGCGGTGAACGACAAAGCATTAACGTTGGAGTTCAATGAGAAAGGACATTCGGAAGGCTAGGAAAAGTGTACAAGGACATTGGCAACGAAAGGACACCCGGGGCACATGAGGGATATATTTAGGATGCGAGTGAAAACTTAACGTCATGGAGGGCAGTTGTCAGTAGCGATGCCTATCTTTTGACACATTTGTATACGTATATATGAATATACACACGCATAGTATATATATATATATATATATATATATATATATATATATATATATATATATATATATATATATATATATATATATATATATATATATATCTCTCTCTCTCTCTCTCTCTCTCTCTCTCTCTCTCTCTCTCTCTCTCTCTCTCTCTCTCTCTCTCTCTCTCTCTCTCTCTCTCTCTCTCTCTCTCTCTCTCTCTCTCTCTCTCTCTCTCTCTTCTCTCTCTCTCTTCTCTCTCTCTCTCTCTTTCTCTCTCGCTCTCTCGCTTTGTCCGTGCCTACCGCAGTTGTCTTCTCCCGGCTCCCGGTAACAGGACAGCGATATATCACGCTGGTCGGAGGGCACACGCCGCCGTCACTGCCACAGGGCACAGTGGACTAATGAGCCTCGTCAGTTGGCCACGACGATCCGGTGGTGGGGGCATTCAAGGGTGAGGTTTCCTTTGCGAGTCCACTCGGTACACATAGCCTGTGCCCATGTAGCTTCCGTTCCATGATCAGCTGTACACTTCCGTCACTCACCACTTGCATTTTTTTTAGTTGCGCTTTAGTTAAATATTATGGATATAAACTGGTCCATGACATGAGATCGCCCGTGCGCAGATTGCATGTCCATGACATGATATGTGAACAGCAAAACTTACCCCGCTGCGTCCACAGTGGCAAAAGTGGTGTGAATGACAACAATTTGACTAAGGGAGGCGCAAGGCGTAAGAATTGTAGCACTTCTTGACATGTGTGTTGGACACTCCGTAGATTCTTTCCACGCGCCCGGATGGTGGAGTCTATTTGACCCCCCCCCCCCCCCGTCCCCCCCGCAAGGTTTTCCCGGAATGGTTTCCAAGCGGCAGTGGCGCAGCCGCGCCTCGTGTTGCATAATTGTAGGCAACTGAAAAGCGTATTATTTGCTTCAAAAATTTATATGTACCTTTTTTGTTGACCTACGGCAGGTCAAAATCAGGCCGTTGACCTACGGCAGGTTAAAGTCAGGCCGTCGATTCCGCGAAGTCAATAGGGAATCGTTCAATCTGATGCAACAAGGGAGTGTTAGACGAGCCCATGCACCTCTGAGATTACTTTCTTAGACACACAACAATTGAATGAACAAATTCCACTGACCTAAAGCCAGTTACAAAGGTCAGAGCAAGGTCAAAACCAACCTGTTTTATCACTCGAGGGATCGCTATATGGGGTAATGTCTGGTATTCATTTCGGATATATTGATAAAAGGAACCGCATTACACACCTTACATGGACTTCCTAAGGTCAGAATAAATCACTGACCTAAAATGACTCAGGTCAACATTTTTTTCTTAGGAATATCCTGCCTAGCGTAATCTTTGTCGCTAATTCAAATGCAAAACTCAAAGCAGTCTTGTATGATTCTCGTCACCATCACCTTCCAAAAGGATAAACAAGGTCACTGACCTTAAATGAGCATGTGACTTTTTGCTTGAAACAGGTATCAAGGTTCTGGGGGGCACCTTTGAGGCTAACCTGGAGTTTGAACTCATTTGACCTTATTTGACCTGAAGTTCATGACCTAGGAACCTCAGACTTTGACCTAAGTGAGTTCACGTGCAGGCCAACACACTCCGTGAATTCGATGTCTCTAGCTCTGTTAATTCCCGAGATCTCAGTTGGGTCAAATTGACCACTCACCTGAGCGGAGGGTATTCAACTGGCCACCCATACTCGTATTCCTGCCCGAAAATTTCCCAAAAGTTTGCACCCAGCCCGTCACCTATTCCATATGGGTACCCACGAGTTAACACAGCCCGCGAAGTCACCTGTAGTCGGGCATAGAGCACTCGGCACAGGCCATTGGAAGCGTCAGACAAACGTCCAGATTTGTAGTGTACGCGAAAAGCTCGACACATCTTCAAATCTATGATTCGATGAGTTAGTCAAAGTGTGGATTTCGAGGTCGGCAGCAGTCGGCTGTATCCTCGTGACCTCGAAATTGGAACGGATGCACGTGCATCCGGGATGCTCTCTGCGGATTTCCAACACTATCAAGGCCACGAAACCACAAAGGATGTCCAGGCGCTTCTGGGCTCATAATGCTAATGATGATTTTCCCAGTAGCCTAAGAGCCATCCGGTGCAGCATAAGTACCGTGGTTTGAGTCACCTGAAAAGCTACTTGCTACCATTTTGAAATCAAAGACAATGTTGGCCGTCATAAAGTCACAGAAGTCGTTTTGTTGAATCTTTTTTTTAAATTTAACGTCAAATAGCTCGTGGGTTATTCGCCGGTGCTGCCGCTGGGTTTGGCTGTCGACATTGCACTTGCAACAAAATTCTAAATTGTCGATTTACGCCCGAGGCGTCCGGCCTCGCGTGTCAAGGCCGGTCAAGTCTGTGCCCGGGTCTGTCAAGGCCGGTCACGGTCAAGGCTGTGCCCGAGGCGCCCGGCCTCGCGTGTCTCGCTTGGCGAGCGTGGTAAGAGTTCACTTGTTGCCTATGTTGGCCAGCGAACGTGAACTCCACAGGCGGCGGGCGTGCGGCCAGTAGCAACAGCACGCCTGCACGTGTGTGCCGATATAGCTCCGAAGTTCGGTGCTAAAACCTTAATTTCGGCCCCCGACGATGTTTAGAATGACGCTCGTTCTAAGCTTCTGCTTGCATGAGTGCGAGACGTAATGAGCGTGATTTAGGGCCGGGAGTCTATTTCACTGGCAGGCTATGGAGGGTCTTTAGATTAAAACGCTACGTATCCCGCTAGTGACGGTTGCTAACATGCGATAGGTGTTTGTACCCACTTACCCTTAGGAAGCAGACCATAGCCTGACGCATGACTGCAGTGTGGCGCGGTAATTTAACCACGCCTGTAAGGAACAACAAACAGTGAGCCAAGATGCGGGATGACAAACGATGTAAACTCAACAACCGTACGGCTGAGTAAGGGAGCACTCCAGCACCCCTTCCGCCTCACATAAACCGTGCAGATCGCAGCTGCGGAGCGCCCGGACCTTCACATCTGTGAGAGCCGCGGCCCGAAAGGCCGTGCCGCGAGGATAACTACGACGCCATCGGCACCTGGAGCACGAGACGAATGGGTGTGGCCGTCGGCGAGCAACGGTTCGACCCATGCGTCATCGCCTGAGGGAGTGACGGGGATAAATCACATGGGCCCGATGGCTATGGTGGAGTCTGAAGGAGCCTGTCGGCCCCGATCGGCGGGCTTGGGCCGCGGCGGGGCGCGCAACACTCGGACACCGGCAGACGTCCGCAGCGTGCGGGTGCTGTGAAGCTCCCGGCTCCGGTCTTGGGACGACCGCGGCCTGTCGCAGTTAGGCTTTTGGGGGCTGTCGTGTAATCTGTTGCGGTTAGTGGGATCGCCGGGAGTGGGCCAAGGCAGCCGGAGGTTTGTTGAGCTTACGAATCCTGAAAAAGCATGGCCTAATTATGACACAGAAGTTTTCCTTGTCTTTTTTAGACATGGTGCTTCGATTTAAGCTCTTGCTTTTAAACCTTTCTGATTCATTGTCGCATTCTATTGCAGATGATAATGGTGGTGATGATGTTGGTGATGATGGTGGTGGTGGTGATGTGATGATGACGATGATGATGATGATGATGATGATGATGATGATGAGAAGACTGAGTTTCAGAATAAACTACGAGCCTCAACGCGGCGGAGACGTCAAGTGTAGTATAAGGCCCCGAAGGATCCACATAAACATCATTCAAGGGGATCGCCGTTTACGATCCCGTCTATCCTGGTTTATGGCGATGAATGACCAGGATGCCCGTAAATGTCGTCAGAGGGAACGTCCGATGTATAGGCTTGCTAGGGCAGGTCAAATCTATGGCAATCCTTACATAGAAGGTGACGGACTGGACTGGGTAGAGATTGCTGAAGGTCACAGGTGTGAGCATGGGCGTAGGGAACAGGGAAGGGGGGGGGGCGCAGGGGGCCATGCCCCCCCCACACACACTTTTCAAGGTGGGGGCCAGCAGTGTTAACTGCCCCCCCCCCCGCACTTTTCAGATTAAGGCTGCATTTTGCTTACTTTCACACCACATTTAAATAAAATGCCGATTTACCTAGTTCACCAGCCATCTTCCTCAAGATGCGTCATCTTTTTCGTTTGCTTATTGGACATCGCTCAGTGTCCCAACCGCAGGCCGACGCCAGTGCGGCCTATGGAGGCTGCAACGCCGGGCGTTCAGGCCGTTGTTGCTATGACTTGCGAGCTCGTATGTTCAAAACCATATAACAGTTTTTTATCAGTCATCCATTCTGGCTGAACCTTGAACATTTTAAGGCGGACATGGATTGACCGTGTCAATACAAGCTTAGGATCCCATTTCATCTACAGTTTACGTTCAGGGATTTCTCAATATCTAAAGAAAACAAAACAAAACAAAAAAAGGAAATGGAATCGGCGTGACAATTATTGGACCACATTTGGGGATCAGGAACGTTGTTGCGTCATTGAGGGTTCCTGTGCTGATCCGGGGCCGACTGCGCAGGTCAGAAGGCCTCCCGTGTCAGGGAGGGGAACAATGTGACATCATATATCCTTCTAATGGCCTCCAGATCGACCAGGAGATCCCGCACCGTGTCGCTAGAATGAATGCCAGAAGACGCTTCGCGATGGGACGGGGCGGCCCTTCAGCCCTTGACCGGAACCGGTTATGTGCCCTTGGTGTTCTACTCAAGAGACCCCTTACCCGGAAGGAAATAAGTGGCCTCATTATTGTTGAATAGAGTAGGTCGAAATGCATTTAAAAAACGAACAAACCTACCCCATGTTTGCTTCAGAACGTTTCGTTTTTCGGAATGGATTAGGGAAAAGAGTGCATCAAAAGGTTTGAACATGCCCACCCGCTACCTCGAGAGCAAGGACAGCGATGGCCTGGGTTGCAGCTTCCGTAAAATCGAACGGCGTCGGCCACTGCAAGCGCCACCAGACGGCGGGCGCCGTGTTAATCTGTTTTCTAAACAGATTAATAGTTACAGAAACATGAACAGTAGAGAATCTATATTTACTCTTCCAGTTCCACCACCAAATTCAGCCCCACTTCGCGGTGCTTTAAGGGCCAATCCGTTCTATCGGTCTAAAAACTGCGCACGTGAAATATGTGCCCAGACTGCCTTGTAGATGTAAGATTTGATGTCCTGAAGCGTTCAAAGGTTGTTCTTTCAGAAGCGTCATCATTTTCGTCGGCCCGTTGACTACGACTCAGTATTACCTATTGAGCCGACGATGCGCGGCCTACGGAGACTGCAACGCCTGGCGTCGAAGCTTTTAAACTAGGATTTGCGAGTACGCATGCTCAAATTATGTCACATAACTTTTATTACTAACCGATGCAAGTGTTTAAAGGTAGCTATTTCAGAACGTTTTTTTTCAGTTTCGTCCACCGGTGGACCATGACAAAAAGTTAACCACTAAGGTAGTAGCCAGCGGACAAAGGAGACTGCAACGCCTGGTGTCGAGGTTTTTGTTGCTAAGATTTGCGAGCGCGCACGCTAAAAACCACGCTGTATAAATTGTTTTGCTAATCGATTCCGGCTGGATGTTAACATTTCCAGACAAACATGGCTTGGTGATGTTAATACACGTTGTTGGCGACTCGATCTACAATCAAAATTTTCAACTTCAAATTTCGACCATACATATCGATCTACAGCCTACCTTCGCAACGTCCTCAATGTCTGTAGAACGCAGATAAAACGTTATGAGAAAGCTTCTGAATTCTATCGCTTTATCAAGAGTTCAGTAGGCCATTGCAAATCAAGGACATTGATGACTCGTTCCATGCGGTCGTTAAACACCTGATTTCTGCAATTTGTTTACCTAAACAGGTACTCGGGTGGGGGGCAAACTGACTCGCCCCCCGAAAGTTTTTCCACAGTGGTTTCCGAACAACACAGCGCAGCGCTATATTTATATTTATTTATATTTACTATATATATTTTGCATAGCTGTAAGCAAGTGAATAGCAGATCCTTTGGCATCAAAATTTAGATGTACTTTGTAAGGTCGCTGACATATGGCAGGTCAAAGTCAGACCATGGTTTCAGCGAAGTCAGCTTCTAGGGAATTGTTCAATCTAATGCCACAATGGAGTGTTAGACGAACCCATACATTTCTGAGATGCTTTCTTAGGCCACAAAATATTGAATGAGCAAATTACGTTGACCTAAGGTCAGATATAAGGGTCAGACCAAGGTCAAAACCAACTTGTTTCATTACTCTGCGGCTTGCTGTATGGGATGGTTTCTGGTGCTCATTTCGAAATTATTGATGGCAGGAACCGCATTATACATCTTCCATGGACCTCTTAGAGTCATAATAAATCATTGACCTCAAGTGACCTAGGGCAAAATTTTGTGTTTAGGAACATACTGCCTTGTGCCTATCACATACTGCCCATCGTTTTCGCCTATTCAAAAAAGAAAAATCAGAGCAGTCTTGTATGATTCTGGTCACCATGACCTTCAAAAGTTCAAACAAGGTCACCGACCTTAATCGGACACGTGACTTTTTTGTTTAGAAACAGTTATCTAGGTTCTGGGGGCACTTTGGAAACCAGCCTGGTATTTGACCTTGTTTGACCTTACTTGACCCGAAGGTCTTGAACTAGGAACCTCAAACTTTTACATAAGTGAGTTCACGTACAGGTCAATGCACCCTGTGAATTTGGTGTTTCTAGTTTTCTTAGTTCCTAAGATCTCAGATGGGTCAAATTGACTCCCACACGAGTGAAGAGTATCTAGCTGGCCACCCGGGCGGGTGTTAAAAATGTAAACACAATTGATTTCACAGTAGCTTCTGGTTTCTGTTCTAGTTACAACGTAAAAATAAAATGAAACGAAGAAAACCGTATCCCTTGTTAACGGAGTAAACTATATCCGGGGATATCTTTGCGGGGGGATCACCACAAAGGGGCTTTTGTCAACCCTGCGTTCCTCTTAGCAAGGCTCTGGCTACTCCGTGCCTTCACACAAAAGCAGATCAAGTCATCTGCATTGAATGACAGGCAATTAAATGTCCGTTGGGCCAAGTCATGCCTAAAGTGGATAGCTTCCCGGTGGCCTTTTTGTGGGGTAGGGTGGCGTTGGGGAAGATAATTGGAAAAAGGTGCTGTTGTAGACGTCCAACACATGTTTTACATCCCAATTAGTGGCGATGCTGATCCAGAAATGTGCAACAAAGCAGCAATATCATCAGTTCGCGGTTAGTCATTCGGAGACAGCCGGGCCAGGACAGTGGCCACAGACGGCAGACGGGAGCCTGGGCTCAGACAAGGAATATGTGACAGAAGGGCTTGTATTCTGTGGCTTGATTTTCAAAGGAGAACCTCCAGTTCTATGGCTTTTGTCACATGGTTTTTTCGGAGTTTCAAGCTTCCGAATTTGTTTCCGCCTAAAATGCCGCGACAAGTATTATCTCTGGAAAAGCAGTCAGCGAAATGAAGGCACGTTCAAAACCTGTTGTACTGCGAGCCATTAATTCACTTTCAAAATTTTTACCAGTCTATGTTCAGGCGATATTTTGGCAGCTACCCTGTGGAGACAGGTGCCTACTCAATGGCCCAAAACGCCTACCCGCTCGTGGAATTTCGGCTCCCCAGGAAAGATACCGTTGAAATGGACGAACAATCTTGGAAAGCTGAATAGCCTTATTTCCCGAATGGCATAGATGAGTAGGATAGGCAAGAGTGTGCACCAGAGAAAAACAGCTCTAGATGCATATCTACAGTCATTACATTTGAATAAAGAGCGATAACCTCCATCTCTATCCCCCCTTACGGTCATCAGGCTCGTTTTCCAGAAAAAGTTTCTGAAGTACGCCCTGAATTTGGCCCCCACTTTTTGAAACGTTCCTACGCTTATGGGTGTGAGAGTGGGTATGGATGAATATTTTAAGAAATGTGCCGCAAATATTTGAAGAATCCTCGCAACATTTCACTCGTTGTCCTACCTTTTGTCTTGCAATACATTGACATGGCTTATGAGATCATCAAAGAATAGTGGTTAATCGGGGTGTAGAGCTCTCCTATACACCTTTATGATCTACAGCCTGAACCTTGGAACAAAGCGCATCTGGTTACCGTGCCCGACTCTGAGCTGCGCGGGCGCAGGCCTACGTCGCGCGCGCAATTTGTTTTGCGCCCTGGCACCAGCCTGCATGCTGAGTCCCCGCCACCCGTCACACGAAAAAGCTTTCCTGTGGCGCGCTTTTGTGGCCGCGGCTTTTCTGACTAGGAGTGCACACGTAGCTTGGACCGCAGCGGACGTTGAGCGCGTGGAGGCCTGGCGGGCATCTGCCTTAAAAGCAACCATCGCATTAAAGCAACCGTCGCATCGCAGCGAGCACACGACCCAGCCCTCTTCGGGGCTCTGCGTGTCTCGCCAATACGGGACGAGGTATCATTTGCTGCTCCCAAAAAGTTCAGCAACCTGTTTCGTTCTCCACATCGCTTGCGCCAAACCCTCTTGAGGGCTCTAGCCTCGCTTGCCTTTCGCCAGTGAGCGTACTGGTAGCTTTGCCGGATCCCCGTTTTTTTCTTTTTTGATTCGACAAGGTTAAGGACGGCTTGTCAGCCTGGTCTGCCGGAGAATGGACAGATGCCTCCTGTCTCCAGTGCTGCCGCAGTGTGGAGTGACTGAGTCTGTTGGATAGCTCTTGACGAGAACCGACCCAGAGGCCCGACGGCCAGTGCACCCTTTATGTGTGGATTGATGATGTTTCCATGTATTGAATGTAGGGCATGTGCATGTACATAGTCACATCCTCTTCCACCGTATATGTTGTCCAACAGGACGTTAAATAAATGATGCTTGTGATCATGATAGTGAACTGGCAAAAATGGGTAGTAACTGGTTAGAAATGTTTGGCGACAGGTGTAGGCAGTCACAGCCATCTCCGGAAAAACGTTTGGGGAACTTCTTGCGTTGTTGGAACATTTGCAGCGAGATAACGGAGCATCTAACCGAGAATGAATTTCTAACGCGACACTTGACCAGCCCAAACAAATCCCTTACGCGACGCCCGACCAGCTCAACAGCTCCTTGTTAAGCACGAATCCACACCAGCAACGAGACCGGAGTGTGGCGTTCTGGACAGGCCGGCGGCCTCCTCCCGGTCTGAGATGGACCACCCGCGGTGGTGTCCCCGGGCAGCGGTCCAACACGATGCACCCCTGCCTCAGCTGAGGAGACGTCCATACCATGTCTGTGGCGCGCCTTGGGACGCCGCCTGCTAGGGCGCTTGGCTCCTACTTAGGCGGCTGTGTGCTGTGATTTCACGAGGAATTTTTTGTGTGCTGGCCGCCGCCGCCAACGCCGGTCACCGGATCACGCCAGCCACGCTGAAAAGTCCCTGCGCGGTCCAAATCCTTAATCGCCTCAATTGGCTCAAGTAGCCTGCGATTGCCGTCGATCGCTGATTGCAGCTCGAACTGGCATCATCTGGTGGTGTATGTCACCATCTCCAGGACCATGGGCCGCGTGCGCGGCTGAAAGCCGCGGCCACCACCGAACCATGGACACCGTCTGAGCTGCGCCGGGCCTCTGCATTATCCGGCTCGCGAATTAAAATTACCCACTTCAATCATGACTCGTTGCGGTTATCACGCTTCTCGAAAATCGATACTTAATCTTGCTCCAGAACAGCTAGTCGCCGGCCGTGTCAGGAGGCTCCTTCGCCGTCGAAGCATGCAAGTTCACGCCCAGCCGGAGTTGTGCTGGCTGGGCGGGGTATTTAATCATTAATTCCGGCTTCATCTTTGGAACTTGCCCATTGTATCCTCAGAGCTTGCCGGTTTCACACCCTTGAGCTTGTCGGTCTGACCCCTCGAACCAAGCCGTTCTCATTCTTGCACATGCCGGTCTCACCATTTAAGCTAGCCGTCCTCACCCTTTGAACAAGCCCGTTTTGCCCTTTGACATGAAGCGTTGATCGCAGCGGCTGCTGCTTTTGTATTTGCCCCCGTGTGCGTGTGGGCCAGGCTGGTGAGGGGCAGATGCGTGAGCGTATTGGATTCAATCCCGCGTGTGGTGTCCTTGTTCCAGGGTTGTGGTTCATAGGTGTCTGTTTCACTCGCCGGTCCCCGTGTGTTGATTTTGCTGTGAGGTCCCCGTATTGACGTTGACCAAGCGGTCTGTCTTTGGTTGCTGGTCTTAGCAGGAGGTATCGCGTGTATTGCTTTACGGGGCGATAATGTTCGTGATTGGTCTCTATGCGTTTAAGTTCACAGATCCATTCAGTTGAGGTGCGCACGTGATAGGAATTCAGCTGAGCTGTGAACCACTACTGAATGGAGCTCTAAGGGTGCTCATAAGAACTGAGTCTGCATTTGAGGGCAATGTATTGCATATCAATGTTGCACCAATCCGGAAAGATCCGTTTCGTGCATGCGTCCGTCACGTGTCACGGTGCGTGGATGTTTCTGAATAGATCAATGGTGGGTGTTAGCTCGTGTACACCATGGCGCACACATTTATCCTAGGACGTCTTTAGATTAGGCTTGTTAAGATTAGCCACGGAATCCACCTATCTATGCTACGATTTGTCAGGTGATCCAGTTCGTCTCAAAGCCGCTGTAAGCGGTGAACATTCTCTTACCTGGTTCGATCGCATCGTTTTGTATTCCCGTAGCCTTCGCCGTTCTGAACGGCTTCACTGCGGTCTAGGCTACTGATTTCTCCCGCTTGTATTAGTTGCTGCGGACTATTGACCTTTTAACGCGCATAACAATGACTATTAATCGATCTTGCATGGTTTGACTTCATTTTTATCAATATTTTGTTTTCTGAGAACACTTATCCTTTACTAATAAACTAATATTCCAACTGATTCGGAAACGCAGTTGCAGACCCTGCTGGCGGAGGCGCCCCTGGCAGCGCTATCCTGGCAAGTAATGCTGCGAAAGGGGAGTCGCGCACAAACAATTGTCAAACTGTATGCAGGCATGGTACAACCTTTTGCATTCACAACTTTCACCAGCGTGCCGTTCATTTGTTCGGACTTCGGGCGATGGACAAATACAACCCCAAACGCATTGTGGATGCCCGAAACGCACGTTTGTGTGCATCAATCTATGGCCAGAGTTGTACGGACAGAGGGCGAGCTGACTGAAGGCACACCTTCCCAGGCGAGTTCCCCGCCCGGTGGAACCGGCGATAAGGTCCTCGTGCAGATCTCCCGTCCGGTGGATACGGCGATGAGGTCCTCGTGCAGATCTCCCGTCCGGTGGATCCGGCGATGAGGTCCTCGTGCAGATCTCCCGTCCGGTGGATCCGGCGATGAGGTCCTCGTGCAGATCTCCCGTCCGGTGGATCCGGCGATGAGGTCCTCGTGCAGATCTCCCGTCCGGTGGATCGGCGATGAGGTCCTCGTGCAGATCTCCCGTCCGGTGGATACGGCGATGAGGTCCTCGTGCAGATCTCCCGTCCGGTGGATACGGTGGTGAGGTCCTCGAGCAGATCTCCCGTCCGGTGGATACTGTGGTGAGGTCCTCGCGCAGATCTCCCGTCCGGTGGATACGGCGATGAGGTCCTCGCGCAGATCTCCCGTCCGGTGGAACCGGCGATGAGGTCCTCGTGCAGATCTCCCGTCCGGTGGATCCGGCGATGAGGTCCTTGTGCAGATCTCCCGTCCGGTGGAACCGGCGATGAGGTCCTCATGCGGACCTCCCGTCCGGTGGAACCGGCGATGAGGTCCTCGTGCAGATCTCCCGTCCGGTGGATCCGGTGGTGAGGCCCTCGTCGCAGGACGCCATCGGAATGAAGCTGTTTGGGGGAAGTGCAGAAAGTCTAGGCGGGACTCAAGAGCTGACGAGACGTGAAAAGCACGCCTGGGGTGATCACGATCGCATGCCTTTCACAGATGATCTTGAGCCCGCGTTTGTATGGGCGGCAAACAGTCAAAGCTTCTTACGACCACAGGCGAAGACCATTAATGCGATGAAGATAATCGTGAGGACATGCCTGACGATGGCGTATATGTGCACAGCCGCAGCTCCTCGCCGCTTTGTCACCAAGATTTGGGTCAGCAGCTGAGATGTCAAAAACGTATTCGAATGATGACAAAGCTCACTCCGACGTTAAGTGTGGAGGGAGTATCCGAGTGTCTTCAAAAATCGATGGCAAGATTTGGATTAAGGTCACGCTATCAAAGTACTCTCCAGGATCCTCTTGGGGGTCTGGACGGACGTCTGGGTCGGGGGTATACCATGTTGCAGCACCCTTTCAAAAAGGGCCGTCCATACGTTGCGGTG